>NC_056614.1:2113880-2293880 GCF_018340385.1 Cyprinus carpio
TGGAAGGGCTCTTGCATCATTTAGGGGTTTATTTTATGATAATGAATGGCTGACTTTATAATATCCCACTTAAACTTTTATCTCACTTGTAAATTAGTTTAAAGCTTCCACAAAGAAAATTTGTTCATTGCAACATAAAAAGGTCCAGCAACAAGACAAACACTACTATATTGCAGTATTACAGTTTTTCAGTTTGTATCACAATAAGTGCTTTAGATACATATTTCAACAGGTAAAAGTTTACTGGGGAAAATCAGAGCAATAGTTCACAGAAAAACAATATGCACATTTGTGTGTATGCAGTAGGACTACATTTGTTTTTGTAGTAACAGAAAACATTCCATGTCATAGATAATTATGGAATATACATGTATATCTGATAGATTTTCAGAATTGAATAGATCATGTGGTGGCTCACATGAAAATAAAAATGTTTACAACTTGTGACAATTTTGACAGTCAGCTCATCGGTTTTGATCAGCATGTGCATTTTAGTTATTGTGCAAACTATAGATAAGTTTGCTCATTCTTTTGCACACAAGAAAGTAACTGATCTGAACTTACTGTTTCAAGAAAAAAAATAAAAATAAAATTCTCATTCGAGTATTGAGCCAAAATGAGTAAGAAAAGCTCATTTATATAAAATTTTTAGTCTGCAATGGAGGTTTTTTTTTTTTTTTTTTTTTTTTTTTTTTAATGGATTAGTTTATATAAAAAATTTAGTTGCAGTCTTACTTCTCTTTGTATCTCTTATAGCTTCCATTTGCTAGAATAACTAAAACTAAAAATTAAATAAAAGCTATGTCAAATAAATAATAATAATAATAAATAACTAATAAAAATTACTTAAACTGATATTTAAAAAATATATAAAAACATAAATTATAAAAATAAAAACTATATATGTAACTATAATAGAGCTTTTTCGCATTTGGCTCCCAAACTCTGGAATAGCCTTCCTGATAATGTTCGGGGTTCAGACACACTTTCTCTGTTTAAATCTAGATTAAAACACACCTCTTTGGCCAAGCATTCAAATAATGCATCTCATAATTTTGGACTGCAGTTATATCTGATCAAATGTGCATTATTATTCTTTAGCTTGGGTTAAACTAATTAATTTTACTTGGCTGGAACAGCAGCTACGCTAATTATGTCTCTATTTGTTTCTCGGTTTCTTCTGGATTTACATCCCGTGGTAACTAGGATTTACACGAGCTCCAGTCTGGATCCAGAACACCTGAGAAGAGATGATGCCAACCCCTCAGAGGACCTCAGATGATGCTAACCCAGAGACAGCATACAGAACTACCACATTTTGTATAAGTTTGATTGCATAATTGCTGTTAATAGTGTTAATCGTCTGTTTTGTTTACGTCTTTTATTGATTTTTTCTGAACATTTCTGCCATATGCACCATGAACTGACAGTCACCACTGATGAGCTACTACTAAATATTGTAGAAACTTAATTTTCTGTAAAGTTGCTTTGTAATGATTTGTATCGTAAAAAGCGCTATACAAATAAACTTGAATTGAATTGAATTGAATTAAATTGAATAATAGACTGGAGATTCCTGAACATATTTTATTTTATTTTAATTAATTTATTTTTTTGCCAACAGTTAGCACTTCTAACTTGGTAGATACAAATAGAGAGAGACTGCAGATTGATATGAGAGAAATTATGTTGCCATGCACAAAATATATAATATACTGTTTATTATATAGAAATATATGAAGGCACAATACAGCAATTGACCAATCAGAATCAAGTATTCCAGAGAGCACATAATTTAAATGCGAGTCTGCTTCTGCTGTTAGCTAATTTGTAAAATTAGGTGCCAAAATAAACACAGACAGCACGTGCAAATACATGTGCAAATCACTCTTCCACCGAAGTCTAGGATTGGGGTTGGCCTTGTTTGACTGGAAGGAGACTGAGTGTGTATGTGTATCTGTATATGTCTTCTGTTCCTTATCTAGAGCCGGTGTTTATTCAGATCCAGGCTCACTGATAGGATCAGTAAATACACTGGCCGAGAGCGACGTGCCCTGGGACCCTGCCAGTCCATCCCTCCATCCTTTCCTCTCTGCCCCTTTATTTTGTCTTCTTCCAATCTCACCATCCGTCCCGCCCGGATCGCCCCCAGCCCCTAATCATGAATCCTGCCACTCTTCCTCTTCTCCGGATGACAGTACAGAACAGACAATGTCAGGTCGGTCCTACTTAATTTGGGCGAGAGACGGAAGCGGCGGCGGTGTCCCGCGGTGACTCTGGACTGATGATGACTCACACGCTTTGGCTGATGAAGGTTGGTGACCCCAATTTGTGAGAAGGAGGAGAGATGGGCGGTCACGTCGACGTCAGCGGCTCGATGTCCTTGTCCTGACTGACGTAAATCAAGCGCTGGAGAAAACGATGGAGAGCAGAGAGAAGGAACAGTGTGTTGGGAATGAATGTGCATTTCTGAGACAAATTATTACAAAAGAAGAGACACAAGAGCTAGATCTCTGCTGTAAGCTATCGAATCAAAAGACCAGTTGCACAAATGCTCATATGATGGTTAAAAGTCTCTTTGAAAACCTTCTTATTACTCATTATACTATATCTTACTTGGTGTTCCCGGTCAAAAATGACCAGCCTTTTCAAAATTTTCAATTAGTTTTCTTGTTATGCTATTTTATCTCCAAATAATGGATAAAAACTTGCTTTCTTTCAATTAGTAGATGTTTTGTGTTTCTGGTTGGAGCTGATTGTTCATACACTGCATTGATCTGAGCTCATGCACCTCAGATTTTACGTCGGGAAATCATTATTTGTGGATAATTTTGGCAATGTTCAGTCCAAAACTGCATAACGTCATATGAATGAGGCCTACAAACAGTCAGACCCAAGAAATGCAAAATCTGTGCTCACTGACAGAAAACAAGTTGACAAAAAGACTGAATGCTACAATATAGCATAATGAGAGATGTACAAGCAATTTGATTATTATTATTTTTTAAGATTGGTAGGTTTTGACCAGGAACACCACAAGTGCAAAAATGTCCCGAAAAAGTACAAAAATGACCAAATGCTCTGCGTGAGTAAAGTCAGTAGGATTTAGTCATATGTGATATCATTAACTCGCAATTTCAAGAAAAATAAAATCTTCTCTGGGTCACAATTTATTTATTTATTTTTTTATATTTTATCCAGTAATATTCCTGTATTATTAGAGTTTTGCTATTTAACTGTTGAGTAACACAATAAAACCACACATTCATATAGAGCGTTACAGTCATCCAGACAAGATGTTTCTAAGTCTTTACTTAAAAGAAAACTTTAAGCAATGAGTTTGAGCTTGAAGAAACCAAATGACACTATGAACCAGATGTTGTTAATATTTATTTTGCAAATAGGTGGATTAGGGAACAAGTGATGTAAAGGGAGAGATAGTTCACCCCAAAATAAAAAGAAATTCATAATTTTTCACTCACTGTCATGTAATTTTGAACAGACTTCTGCAGAGCGCACACACACACACACACACACACACACACACACACACACACACACACACACACACACACACACACACAGACAGATATATTGAAGACGTTAGCAAACCAAAAAGCAGGACCACAAATACTCCAATGTAGAAAATGCTTAGTATTTTAACAAAAAAAATGCCACAGTAAAAAATAAAATAAAATAATAATAATAATATAATTGTTTAAATGTATGTTCTCTTATATACAGTGAAAAGCTTGCGTCATTCAGAATATTTCATTTGATTTTCCTGTTACAGTAAACTTGCAGGTTTTTTTATTCTTCTCTGTGTGTCAGCTCACAATTAATGCCATTTTATTGAAATAATAGTATTTCTTACTCGTTTTTGACATGAATTACATACATTATGGTCATATATTACATTTCATGTTAAATGAATGTTTATTGTATTATTTTAGGGTCATGTGTGTTGGATTGATATGAATGACGCTGTGAACCTTCTATATATTAGTATTCAGAGGAAAGGCCATGTGTGATCAACTTTGATTTTGGTTGTTGTTTGTAAACAGTTTTAAACTGTAAAATTTACATGTTGTTCTGTAAAGTTGTTTACATTTTGTTTTTCTTTTAAGACAGCTTAAGACATTTCTCTGAATATCTTCTTTTATGTTATCCAGAAGAAAGAAATGTGTCTTTAATTTGACTTAAAACTGAAATACTCACTGGAGTAAAATAAGTGATAATGAGCCTCTCCTAATTCCATCTGCCTGCCCCTCCACGATCAACACAGCTGTGGTCATGAGGCAGATGAGAGGATGAATGAAGGAGAGAGAGAGAGAGAGAGTGAGAGAGAGAGGGGGGATGAGAGCAATGTAACAGCTCAGAGGACATAGGGATGGGTTTATGGGAATCAGTCTGACGTACCTTTTTTTAAAGTCTTTTGAATGTGACAATATGCAGATAACCGGCTCAGCAAAATCTGTGTCAGAAAGAGTCCTGCAATATTTTTATTTCACATTTGGCACAGGTACACTTAAAGGAAAAGTTCAACCAAAAAATTATAATAGATTCCACTACACTCATGTTTGTCAAAACGTATTTCTTTCATGGACTTCTCAATTAAAATCTACAGTTCTTCTGAAATACATGTTTGACCTTAGAAGCAACTAGAGTGGTTTTCATAAGGAACACACACACACACACACACACACACACACACACACACACACACACACACACACACACACACACACACACACACACACACATTTACAGTGTTCTTTGTGTATCCTGTCCACAACATTCCTGGAGTGATTCAATGTAACTACTTGAATAAATTGAGGGCGATTCATAATGTGTTTTGACAGAAAGCCCTTAAACTGCCTCTCATCAGGGAAGAATGCCGTTCAGCGTCAAAATGAAAATAACTCTGGCATGGCAGGGTCCCAGTTTTAGGACTTGGACGGACAACAAATGTACTGGCTTCCAACAGGAAACCACTCGATAGATATTGCTTGTCTACTTCCTGTTTTTGTCTAATTAGAGAATTATTATAGCAAATTCTTAATAGCTTTCATTGTCTGCGTGTAGGGCCTAATGCTTCCCTAAAACCTGTTCAGTGAGCTCACTACAGACAAATACTGATGCTCTGAACCAGCTTTCTCCAAGCAGTTTATATCAGTGGTGATCATGTTCTTGGAAGATCAGGATTGCACACAGAGATGTACAATACGAAGCACATGTATACTGAATATTGAAAATTGATATTGAAAAGGACCACTAATGAATCCCATGATTTGATTTTGAGTTATTTTGCAGTATTATTTCACTTTGATTCAGAGTTATTTTAGTATCATTGAGATGCACTATATATATATATATATATATATATATATATATATATATATATATATATATATATATATATATTTTAAATCATTGCAATTTAAGGTAAAAAAAAAAAAAAATAATTACTCTTTTTAATGTTTTTTGAAGGAAGTCTCTTCTGCTCATCAAGCCTGCATTTATTTGATCAAAAATACAGAAAAAACATTAATATTGTGAAATATTATTACAACTTAAAATAATAGTTTTTCTATTTGAATATACTTTAAAAAAATAATTTATTCCTGTGATGCAAAGCTGAATTTTCAGCATCATTACTCCAGCCTTCAGTGTCACATGTAACATCCAGTCTATCACATGATCATTTAGAAATCATTCTAATATTCTGATTTATTATGAGTGTTGGAAACAGTTCTGCTGTCTAATATATTTGATGAATAAAAGGTAAAAAAGAACTGCATTTATTCAAAATAATAAAAAAAAGAAAAATCTAATAATATATATTCTAATAATATATTTTCTTTACTATCACTTTTTATCAATTTAACACATCCTTGCTGAATAAAAGTATTGATTTTATTTAAAAAAAAAAAAGAAAGAAAAAAAAATTACTGACCCCAAATTACTGACCAGTAGTGTATATTGTTATTACAAAATATTTATATTTTAAAAAACATAGCTTCTTTTTTTTTTTTTTTACTTTTTATTCATCAAAGTATCCTAAAAAAAGTATCACATGTTCTGAAAAAATATTAAGCAGCAGAACTGTTTCCAACTTTGATAATGAATCATCATATTAGAATGATTTCTAAAGGATCATTTGATAATGATCCTAAAAATTCAGCTTTGCATCCCAGAAATAAATGATAATTTAAAGTATAATAAATTTAAAAACAATTATTTCAAATTGTAATAATATCTCACAATATTACATTTTTCTGTATTTTGATCAAATAAATGCAGGCTTGATGAGCAGAAGAAACTTCTTTCAAAAACATTAAAAATAGTAATGTTTCCAAACTTTTGACCTGTACTGTATATCCTTTTAAAGTAATTTTATGTTTTGTCTTTTTAAATGATATAAAACTATATTAAATTATATATGTATATATTCATTTTAGTTTCAGTTTTAGCTTTAGTTATTTTAGTATATCAAGTTAAACTATATGAAAAATATAGGAACTAGCTTAAAACATTTTATTATATTTTATTTCAAGTAACTTTTCATGGTTTATGTTTATTTTTAACTCTAATAACCCTGCTTTGATTTTAAGGGCAGGCTGAGCATCAAGACACACAGTTATCATTAGCGTAAGGTTTACATAAGATCCAGACTTTACATAAGTTGATCCAGACTCATCCTCCTCCAGCCGCACCGCTTCCCAGAACCCAGAACATTTTGGTTTTTGCAGACCGAAGAGATACTGGCCTTCCGAAAACGTCTCTATAGCCGGTTATCATGTTCCCATCGGATAATGCGTGGGAGAATGGTCAAGTGAACTTCCCCATAAGAGAGAGTTTAATGTCATCTAAAGCAGCGCGGTCTCTCATTAGCGCAATCTTCCTGTGTTTAATCCCGGAGGGGTGTGGGGAGAGACCCTCCACTTTGATTCAGATAAAAGCAGCTATCTCTCATCTCTTTATAATTAGGATCTCCCCTTGTGTCCAGTCCTTCCTGGCGAGACAGAGGCCGTGTGTCCCACCCAATCTCCACCTGTTTGCCCAGAACAAGAAAACTCCTCAAGGCTTTTAGCAGAGCCTGCTAAGACTAGAATCACTATTATAGAGTTTGCAACACACCTCTATGATGTATTAAACTTCAGCATGTAACTTGTCTGATGTTATTTGTGTTACAGTGCCTTCTGATGCCTTCATTTAATTTAGCAATTTTTCTCAGGCTATTTATGTGGATATTTTATTGATTTTTGATATATAATATGAAAAAGACATCCTGAAAATAGTATTATATTTAAAAACTTATATTGAAATTATCATACAATCATGATATTTATTTATTTATTTATTGTGATGTATGATGTGAGAATATTTAATACACAACAAATCAAAATTGTGGCATAATGTCCAATATAAACAACAATTTTGCCACTAATAAAGCAAGCTTATAGTGTACTGGGCTATTAGGAAACATGATGCATGAGACATGAAAAGTGTGAAATAAATAAAAATCAAATAAAACTGTATATATAAAAATATACTTTCAAAATGTACTCGCATCCAATATATATATATATATATATATATATATATATATATATATATATATATATATATATATATATATATATTTACATAATATATGTATGTGTGCTGTGTATATTTTATTATGCATATACACACACACACACACACACACACACACACACACACACACACACACACACACACACACACACACACACACACATCCATGTATATATTTCCAAAAAATAGGTTATGTTTATATATTAAATATATTTAGAATATAAATTATGTGGATATGATTATAGACATGTAAATACATGTAAATATTTTCAAAATATATACTGTATGTGTGTGTATTTATGTATACATAATAAATATACACAGAGAACACATATTATGCAAACAAAAACTTTTATTTTGGATGTGATTAATCGCGATTAATCGTTTTTAAAGTATATTTTTACATCTAGTTTTTTATTTCATACTTTGAAATATATATATAATGATGAAGAAAATTTTGAAAGTGAAATTATATATAATTTTATTTTGTACAAACTAGGCTCATTAGAAAAATGTGCCTCTATATACCTACATTTTTGCAAAACTCCCCAAAACTTACCTATTTATACAATTCTCTGCAGTTATCAACTGGAATGAACACTAGTGGCAGTAAAACACTAAAACCTTTTATTCCTTTTCACACAAACTATGGTTATACGGGCTGATTATCAATTAATACAGACATATTTTTTCCATAGTTCCTTACACAATACTGTTTTATGAGCTCAAAACACTTTTACAATAGAGCATGATTAATAAACTAATACATTTTGGCACTTGCATCACATAACCAGCACCGTATATATGGCTTTTCTGTTATAGTAAACTTGCTCGTTAGTGCACCTGGTATTTACAGCATTGCTCTGTGAAGTGCTCGATACGAGTCCCGTGAAACACGAGTCATGATAAAAGAGCTCCAAGACAGAAACAAGCTAAAGTGATATGGTTGCTCCAGCAAATTTGATTCATCTCATGTTTGCTTTTGTTAACACTATTGAACAGTGATAAATTGTTTTTAAACGTGATAGAGCGTTAACCTTTTAGCATCACCGAATGATGCGATATGTATGACAACCAGCGTAATTAAATGTTCCTTGATTTACGTTCATCTATAAAACGAAATACGCTTTTAGCACCACTCACTGGACTTCACTTTGAAAGCATCACAAAAAAAAAGCAAGAAGCGAGGTATTATTTTGCAGTTGGACAACAGAGTCTGTATTTATCCCAAACATTTTTAAAATGTCAATTTAAACACAATACATACTTTGAGATGTGCTAGAAATATGTGGGTGTTTGAAAAAAAGGCCAGAATTCTCTGTTAATTGACAAATTAAATAGTAAGAATGCAAAAAACGTTTTATTTTCTAATTGTCCACAGAGTCAAAAGTAACATCCAGTCGTGTTTTACGGGGCCGTGGGTTTCTGGTAGTGTCATCTGGCATGTCCTTGACCTTCCTCTTTGTCGTTCTTCAGGAGTGTGATCGGTTCACGAGCCGCCTTAACTCCTGCGGAGGCACAATCACTGGAGCAGCTCCAAAATTCCTTGAAAGCAAGTTAAACAAAGCTCAGGACGGCCGGGTCGAGGGTGACTCAGAGCGCCTCGGGCCTTCACAATGGGCACAGAGCGGTAAACATCCCAAAGAGACGGAGCCAACATCTCTGCCCCAAACCAAACATTACAGACAGAGTGCTGACCGAGATCCAAAGTCAAATACTGTATATATCTGTTCCATTTGTGTTTATTCATCTTTCATGCTGTCCTCTTCAGGTCCCATTATCTGTGAATCACAGTGATGTTCAGGTGAACTAATCACATAGAGGAAATACCAGATTCTGTTTCAACACAAAAATAGATCTTTAACAATGCAGGTGATAACAGAAGGTCACAGGATGATGGACGGACGCAACTGTTTCAGAACTCACATCAATCATGTGACTCACTGAAAGATACATGCAGTCATCGCTGTAGAAAACACTGAGTTGTATGTATGAAAATATATGAGCAGAGAGCTTTTGGCCGTTCGTTCAGCTGCTTGGTTTGGTAGAGATGGTTCAGAGAGGGGCCGCAGGGCCTGTGATGTATTTTTGTAAGTTATCACAGACATGTTCCTGCGCCTGGCAGGAAGAGAGAGAGGGCCGCAAACAGGACGGACTGGAATGTGCTTCCTGCTGGCCAATGGAGCTGGACAGGGCAGATTTCTTGTACCATCACTGACTCACCCACACACACACACACTCACACACACACACACACACACACACACACAGACACACGCACACACGCACACGCGCACACACACACACACACACACACACACACACACACACACACACACACACACACACACACACACACAGAGGAGTGTTTTTTTTCACTGTCAATCAGGAGGCTGCAGGCACAAAACATGCTTCCTATGATCTTAAAGATTTTTGATCTGAAGGCTTGAATGTTTGGAATTAAATTTTTTAGACAAAAGAAAAAAGGAAAAGTAAGTTTGATAGTGGATATGGAACAGGGTTATAATAGTTAACTAGAACTAAAACCGTAAAAAAAAAAAAAAAAAACTTAAAATAAAATAATAAAATAATTTAAAAAATATATTTATTTTATTTCAGCTAGTTCCCAAAGCAAAATTTATTTTAGTTGAATTTGTGTAATAAAATAACTAAAACTGAATAATAATAATAAAATAAAAATAAATAATAACTCAAATTAAAGAGGAAAATAAAAACACATTCAAAATACATTAAACAATTATTGTATGCCAGTGCTCCTCTTTTATAGAGGATATGAAAAGTAAACCATAAACATTTTAGTTACTTATAAAATAAAAATACAAAAAAGTCAAACGTATTTTGACAAAACTTTTATAATTTTAGTTTAACTCACTGTACTAAAACAAACTAAAACTGAAATAGAATGAAATTAATAAATACTATGTATTATATATATATATATATATATATATATATATATATATATATATATATATATATATATATATATATATATAATATATATATATATATATATATAAAACCTAACAAAAATGTCAAAATAACTAAATTCACTGAAACTTTAATTAATGTTGAAATGGCCAATATAAAAGTAAAACTGCAGGTTCATATAAAAACATTTAAAAAGATGTATGTTTATTAAATCAGATGTTTTAAAAAACATTTATCATTTTAGTTTAACCTTGTACTAAAATAAATATAGACATTAAAAAAAAGACAAACACAACAAAATTGCTCAAATTTTAATTAAAATGATAGTAAACCTGATCTTTGTTTCGCATAAAATAAAAATAAAAAATGCAACACCTCCCACATAGAAGGGAAAAATAAGAATTTAATTAATGCCTCACATGTAGATGCTAATAGAGTACATTTAGTAAGCATTAAATGAAGCAATTCTGTGAGCGAATAACAATCCAAAGAAATGCAGATCAATTCGATGCACTTTATTTCACCGCAGTCCTTCACTCGTTCCGTGACGGATTCAATGAAACATTTAAAGTAAATGAAAGGGAGGAAGATGATTAAATGTGAGCGATGAACATCTTACGTAAGCAGTCGCAGACCTGCATCTCAAAACATGATTACTGCTGGCTATAGGTGAGCAAAACGACTGGCGCAGGTACGGTTCATGACTTGAAATATGAAAGTAACATTGCATGTCCTTGCAAGCTTCCTGATTAAATTATGAGGAGCTCTGAGCACACAACAGGACGGGTCTATCTGTCTGTCTGTGTGCTGTGGGATGAGTCATCATACGCCGCTCTGCCAGGCCTGCTTCACAAACAAAGGCACAGTCATTGAACAATGTCTAATGATATTCTAATAAAACCGGCTTTGGTAAACAACCTCGTACCTTTTAAGAAGATTGAATGTCATTGATTCTCCTCGCTCCATTAGAAGAAGAACAAACTCCTGTGCCCTTAAAAAAACTTTTTGGACACAAATAGATTACGAATATGTCGGACGGCTGCTTTTTTGTGCAGCAGACTTTTCATTGAAAAACTGTAACACAGTCATTTGAAAATCGTGTGTTTTTGTGTTTAATCTCTAGCATCGTCAGAAGATTTTTAACACGTTTAATTGTCATTACTGTTAATATTATGAATCAGTTCCACTCCTGATGTACTATTCTAGCTGTGCTAATTTCCATAATGGCAAGAAATGTTGAGATTTTGGTCTCTTTTTCTCCCATAACTTGTCTTCTATCAGACTAGTGGAATGAAAGCCTCCATAATACACATCAAATAATACATTAAAATTCTGTCATCATTCACTCGTCCTCATGTTGTTTAAAACGTGTAAGGATTTCTTTCATCTGTTGAACACAAAAGAAGATATATATTATATTATATTTCCTTAAAAAACGGTTGGTTACCAACTTTCTTCAAAATATCTTTTGTGCTCAGCAGATAATTCTCACATACAGGTAAATTATGACATAATTCAGTAATGAAATATACCTTTATGTGTTTATTTTATCACATTGTATCTATTTGACTATTCTAGATTTCAGTTACAATACATATTTAAAAATAAATAAATAAAAATCTCCACTTCAGTGGCACTTACTACTGTACATCAAACTTTCCAGATTTATTCTATATTCTTAAGATTTTTACTAAGGGGTTTGTTCATATATAATTCACACTTATTTATAACATTTTATTTCTTAAAACCAAGGTGAAAATGTTTATTTATATATTTGTTTTGACTGTATTTTCTGATTTATGGAGTGATAAAAAAGACAAATCCGAAATCCTTTCTGTAAAAATCTTTAAGTTTGACCTGGTTTTAACCATTCCAACTAAATATGTGCAAATGCATACATAACATTTCAGCAAACTAGAATAATGTACAGTGATTAAACTGTGGAAAGTATGTGGTGACATGTCCTGCGAAGCGATATACTGCTAATCTATCTTAAAAAAAAAAAAAAAAGGGAAATGGACTCATCTCCATCTGTTAGCTTTGACCTCAGAGCTCATGCATTCTTGAGGATTCAGAGTTAATAAATCGGCATTGTCATGATGACACTTTCCTGTGGCTTCAGAATTAGTCGCAAGGCATTTATGGTGCAAATTTTTGTAATGTCATGCATGTGCAGTTCAGATTAGTTTAATTATTAGCAGATACTCTAGAATCTTAAAAATAAAGGCACTACTATTGGCATTGATGAAGAACCTTTAACATCCACGGAAACTTTCCATTGCACAAAAGGTTCTTAAGGAAAAGAAGGTTCTTCAGATTATTACAATGTCCTGAACTGTAGAACTGTTCACTGAAAGGAACCAAAAATAAAAAAATAAATAAAAATAAATAGAACCTTTATTTTTAAGAGTATTTGCAAATTATGAAGGACAATTGATTAAAAAAAAGAAAAGAAAAAAAAAACGTTTCAGATCACAGTTCTCAACACTGCAGCGGCTTATTTGAAAAAGCAGCATGAAAGCAGCGAGAATGTGGTTCTTTGATCCCGCCGAACATCAGTCGCAGCTCTTGTGGCGCGCTCTTGTGGTGAGGATCAGCGCGGCTCTCACAGTTCAAAAGATACACACATCGCGAGCTCTCCTGTGCTAAAGCTTCTTCCTCCTCTTTTAGTTTTTTTTTTGGCGAGTTACAGATCAACGTTAAAGGTGCATACCGCCACATACTATTATTTATTTATTTATTTTTCAAACAGTCTGTTGGGTAAAACGCCTCCAGGGGGCATTGCTTAATTACTGTAGCTCCTCTGTTCTGGACATCAAATCCTTTTTTTTTTTTTTTTTTTTGTTCCAGCAGCTAATGCATTCTAACTAGTTAGTTGAATAAAAATATTTGGATTTATATTTAAAAATTACCTCAAGTTAGGTAGCTATCAGCAAACTTTTTTTTTTTTTTTTTAACTGACTTTGTAAGACTGGGTATGGGGGCATTTTACTCTCCCTTGGGTTCAAATTTAATTTTTGTAAAAAAAAAAAAAAAAAAAAAAAAAAGAAAAAGAAAGAAAGAAAAAAAAAATTTTTAATATCATGAAAACTGTGGACATTTTTCATACTTGGTTTATAATTTGTCATTGTCACTAAAACTATGATAACTTTTATAAACACATTTAACTTTTGTTTCACAAAAAAAAAAAAAAAAAAAAAAAAGCACAATCCTTACGGGGGTGTTTCCCCCACTTTACCCTAAAAATAAGTATTTAAAAACAAACAAACTATGACAGTAATAAGAACCCTTAATGATAATCGAGCCTCAATCATATTTGAGCAGCAAATCAGAATTGTGGAATGATTGCTGAAGGATCATGAGACACTGCTGAAAATTCACAGGAATAAAATAAATAGGCCTATATTAAAATAGCAAAGAGTTACTTTAAATTTTAATATTTCCCACTATGACTGTTTTACTGTATTGATCAAATAAATTCATCCCAGCAGATTTGCTTGTGCACTGTGGCTTGAACTAGCCTATGCCGAATTCACACTATATTCATACTGTATATGCTGCTTGTACAGTAATTATCAATATATGCTCGTGTGGTTCTTTGCAAATCATGCACTAAAATTGTTTAATGCACAGTTAGCCATGGATTATTCCTTATTCATATATATCAGCCATACATAGTTACTAATTATAATCATCAAATTTTGTCTTGTTAAAATCTGCCCTCTGTTCTCTCTCAAGATCTCTGATCTGATTTCCATATTTCAGTTTCATATGTTTTCTTGTTTCATTAATATTTAGTTAACAATTAATAATACCTAATTACTAATTATAAACATCATTAAATAATCATAAAAATTAATTATTTTTTTCTTGTTAAAGATCAAGATCTATATGCTCTATACTTTTTTTTTTTTTTTTTTTTTTTTTTTTTTAGCATTTTCTGTATTTCAGTGTCAATTTTTGTCCTTGTTTCCTGAATTAATCATTGATGATAAAAGTGAATTTCTAATTCATTTTAAGCAAAATCACCAAACCAGACATCCTAACAATTTAAAATGATGGCATTATGATGGCAAAAACATGGGTTATCTACCACGACATAACATGAAAGATTAGAAATAATTTTGAGAGCACATTCATTTAGTAACTGGAACATGCAAAATCTTCCCACAGTTGAATCAATTCTAGACTCATGTGTGTCTGAAATATCGACCAAACCCATTTCTCATAACTGAGGGGAATCCCAGCAAACCAGACAGACAAAATGTCAATGGAAACTGCTACTCCTTTAGTTTAATATTCTGTAAAATATCACAAATCTAAAACCATGCAGTGACAAGACATGCAACTCAAAGCTACACCCATTCTTTCTATACTTCCTCGTATTCTACTGTCTTCCTATTCTTTTATTATCATTATGTAGTAAGAATGGCATTAAGTTATATTGGTTTGCATAATGACACATGGCTTCCGATCGCATGAACTTCCTCAAATATCTCATGCTGATCCTTTGCACTGCGGCAGTGCCCTCAGACGACTTGCACTCTCTTTTCAACTAAAAACAACTGTAAGTACCGATCGTCTCACTCTATACATCATTTACTGTCTTAACCATGCATTAAATATGATAGAATTATGATATCAGCTTGCAGTCTACTTCATAATAAGCACAAATGTACTTATATCCAGACATAAAAACTGAAAGTGATCCAGGGAAAAGTGGAACTGATATTAACTGTGAGCTGATGACAGTGTGCATGTCATGCAGGGTTTTTTTTTTTATTTGTCTGTTGTTTGAAAATTACTTGTGTGCATACTTTATGAGATGTAGTGTGCTATACAGTGTTTGTTTTTTAAACATTGTCTGTGTATGTGCCTTTTGTAGTTTATAACCTTGAAATGATGGAGAAAAATGGAGGAAGACCGCGTCAGCAACATTATGGGTACGTCTCTATTGCAGTTTCATGATGCATTGTCACTATCAAACACAGAGGAAGTAGTGAACAATTATGTAATACAAAATAAATGTTTTAATGTGGTAGCAGAACTTCAAGAAGATACTGTTATTATGACAGCTAAAAGTAGAAGATTTTCATCTTCTTCCCTAGTGACTCAAAGCAAATGAGCATTTATTGTAATACAGATATCACAGTCATGGTGAAACTATACATATACATATATATATATATATATATATATATATAAATATATATATATATATATATAACAATATCTGCTGAGATGTTACACTACATATTTGACAAGTAAAATATTTAACTGAAGTACTATAAAAAACTGTAATTAATCTCTGCATTACACAAACAGCTGAATTTATTTATAATATAATATTGTGTGTGTATCTCACTCTCTGTGTGTCTGTGGTTTAAATGTTTAGTCAAAATATAAATTCAAAAATGCAAAAAAATTTAAAATTATTCCAATGTAACAGCTGATTTATATTTAAACGGATAGTTCACCCAAACATGAAAATTACTTCATGATTTACTCACATTAAAGTCATGCTAGGTGTATATGACTTTCTTCTTTCAGATGAATACAATTGGAGTTGTATTAAAAATGCCCCGACTCTTCCAAGCTTTATAATGGCAGTGAATGGCTGTTGGGATTTTTAAGTGCAATAAAGTGCATGCATCCATCATAAAAATTGCTCCAGAAAAAAAAAAAAAAAAAAAAAAATTCTAAATGTTTAGTTAAAATGTAACATATTTTAATCATTTAAATGTAAAACTCAGAGACACCAGGTTGTTTAAATACTTGAATTAACACTTATTGTCAGTCTTCAGCTGTTGTGCCCTAGATGGCCACTAGAGGACACTGTGTCTTTTTGTGTGAGCATGTACATGGCTTGTGTGTTTGTGGGTGCCATGTGCTCTCCTGTCTATTGTTTGCCCATCTTGTTACGTCATTATTGTTTCAGTGATTCCACCAGTGTCTCCCTCATCCCCCGCCATATACTTAGACTCCCTGTGTTTGCAGTCCTGTGCTGGTTTGTCATTTGTATGTACCTGTGTTGCTCTCTGTCTTGCCTGCTGTGCCCTGTCCTGGCCTGCCTGTCTGTTTTTTTTTCCCCTCGGGGAAGTTTTTTTTTTTTTTTTTATCATTAAAAGCCTGTTTCTTCTGCTGACTAGTATATATATATATATATATATATACAATTTATTTTAATAGTTTATTTAAAATACAGGAAACCAAGTTTTGTTAAGTGCTTTAATCTTTGTCCCATTAAAATGTTTCCATTTATGCAACGGATGCTTCTTTGTATCACTTGAATATTATCTCTATAACAGTGTATTATTACATATCTTTGCATCATCAGGCTGGTTTCGTCAGCGTTTTGGAAAACAAAGGAATGATTCTGACCAAGTTAAACCATGTTCTCAGACGAGCTCCTCCGGACACTCCAACACCAGCGGCTCGGTGTGCTCCTCATCCTCCTCCTCTTCCTCCGTGAAATCCTCCATATCAGCCAAGCCATCATCCTCAGATCAGACTCTGCCCTCCGTGCTCTCCTCCCCCTTCCGCTCCTCTCTCAGATTTGACGTTTTCGTGTGTCACAACGATGAGGACAGTGATCTAGCACAGAGTCTGGCCTCTTTCCTAGAAGCCCCGTCTAACGGTCTGCGCTGTTACCTGCAGGAGCGGGACTGTCCCGCAGGAGGCGCTGTGTCTACTGAGCTGCTGCAGGCGGTGCAGGACAGTCACTGCTGGCTGTTACTCGTCACTCCAAACTTTGTGAAGGATGACTGGTGCTTGTATCAGATGCACCAGGTCCTGTCTGAAGGGCCCATGTCCCAGAGGATCATCCCGGCTGTAGTAAACATGCCCAGATCACAGCTTCCGCCCGAACTGCGCTTCCTCTTCACTGTGGATCTGAACACGAACAAAGAGTTCGGATACACTTTAGTCTTCAGAGCGGTGCTTCAGTGTGAGTATTTTGTATCTACACAAGTATTGGAGACTCCTGTTTGCAGGTTCAGATCCCACAATGCACTCAAAAATATGTCTTTGTATTGCATTTAAAATTTCCAACCCATACTCAAAAGAAATAAAATAAATTCACTCAGAAATTGCTAGTAAATTTCACAAAAATGGCAAATATATCACACTGAATTAAATTGGAATTTTTCAAGTATAAAAACTGCAGTAGTATTTTCTTGGAAAACATACTCAAATAAGCTTTGATTTACTAGCAACTTCACAAAGATTTAACATAAACTAATACATTTTAAATGTGACATAAATGACTAGTGAATCTCTAGTAATATCTAGTGAATCTCAACAGTTTATACCAAGTGTAGAGGAGCAAGCCGAAACTGATCGACACACTAATCGATGGCACAAACAAGGAGTGAGACCCAAAGGCACTCGAGACATCAGATTGTCACGAGCATCTCATATTGCTGCGGTAGCATCCCCTACCCCAGACATGACTATGACAAGGCTTGCAAACACTGGTATTCTACCACTCACTATACATCTTGAGAACAGATTTAAAGCATTAATGAATGTGGGTGAGGAATCCCCAAATGTGATTGAACATGGATCGTATCAGCAATCAGCTAACATCGCTACAAACAGGCGTGGACGTCCATGACATGCGGAGTCCCACAAGGCTTAATTCTTGCACCGCTCTTGTTCAGCCTGTATATGTGCTCCCACTAAGTCAAATAATGAGAAAGAACCAAATTGCTTATCACAGCTGTGCTGATGATACCCAGATTTAACTAGCCTTATCACCAAATGACTTCAACACCATTGACTCCCTTAATTGCATTTGTTAACAAAGATGAAGTTCTCAAGGTGAATGCATACCTTGACTCTAGGGGTCTAACAACTAAAAATCAAGTCAGGAATCTTGGTGTGATTCTGGAGACAGACCTTAGTTTCTATAGTCATGTCAAAGCAGTAACTAAATCAGCATACTATCATCTAAAAAACATTGCAAGAATTAGATGTTTTGTTTCCGGTCAAGACTTGGAGAAACTTGTTCATGCCTTTATCACCAGCAGGGTGGACTACTGTAATGGTCTCCTCACCGGCCTTCCCAAGAAGACCATTAGACAGCTGCAGCTCATCCAGAACGCTGCTGCCAGAATTCTGACTAGAACCAGAAAATCTGAGCATATCACACCAGTCCTCAGGTCCTTACACTGGCTTCCAGTTATATTTAGGATTGATTTTAAAGCACTTTTACTGGTTTATAAATCACTCAGTGACCTAGGACTGAAATAGATTGCAGATATGCTCACTGAATATAAACCTAACAGACCACTCAGATCATTAGGATCGAGTCAGTTTTGAAATACCAAGGGTTCACATAAAACAAGGGGAGTCAGCTTTTAGCTATTATGCCGCCCACAGCTGGAACTAGCTTCCAGAAGAGATCAGATGTGCTAAAACATTTGCCACATTTAAATCCAGACTCAAAACTCATCTGTTAATCTGTGCATTTATTGAATGATCACTCTGCACTGTCTGAACTGATTGCACTGTATTTTATGTATAATCATTTTCTATTTTTAACTGTTTTAAATCAATTTTTAAATCATTTTTAGTTTTTTATTTCCTTGTTTTATTGTTGTGATTATTTTCTTTTGATTATTTTACTTTCTTTTATGTAAAAGTACCTTTTTTGCACTTTTGCACAGTGTTGCGCCTGTTTCTGTTCTCTCATACAGTTTAGTGGAGAAAGTGCTTTACTCTTCTGGGTTTGTACAGCCAAAAAACTTCTTTCATGAAATAGAGATAAAGCCCCATTTCTGTAAACCAGACGGGAATGTTTATATTTCAGACTTTCCCACACTGATTTTGGTCGACACTTGTAGATGGTTTGTCACATTTGGAAACAGAATATAGATTCTCAACAATGTTTTAAATATTTTTATTTTTTTTAACAGATTTAAAGGACATGTCTGAGAAGAAAAAGCCCAGCAGTGCATCTCAATCTGACGGCTGAGAACAGACTCAAACTATCAGCATTCATTGCATTGACCGCAATGACAAGATTGTTCACTTCCATGAAGTGACGTCCAAGTTCTCAAAATTAATTTAAAGATGAATAATGTCAAAATTGGTTCATTTAACCTTCATGCCTTATACATATATAACACATATACCGGTCTTTTCTGCTCACCAAGTGTGCATTTATTTGCCAAAAAATACAGTAAAAATTATAATATTGTGAATTATTATTACGATTTAAAACCAGTTGTTTTCTATTGTATTATATTTTAAAATGTAATTTATTCTTTGAATGCAAAACTGAATTTTCAGCTTCATTACCCCTGTTCTCACATTTCTTATCAGTGTTGTAATGCTTAATACTTTTTTGGAAACTGTGATGCATTTTTTTTTTTTTTTCAGGTTTGGTTTAATGAATTGATATTCAATAATGTATGTCCTTGCTGATTAAAAGTATTAATTTCTTAAACAAATAAATAAATATGTATTTTTGTATGACTTGAATTGGTGTGTATAAAACTATTTTTTATCAGTGTTGTTTATGAGGTTTTTGCACAGATTGCACTTCTTTTGTTTTCCATAGTGAGGGTGTCAACCCAGACATTTATGAATTTATTTATATTGTGTTAAATCTTGTGAAATGAGCCCTAGATGGCAACAGATAGTCATAATACATGAGCTCAGACACGCTGGGGCATATGTTTCCCTTTCTGATTTTAGGTCAGAGTCAGATTAGAAGAAGGGCTTATGTGATATACTCTACAAAATATCATTTTAAAATTATTCTTAAAGGCATACACCCACCCACCCCCGCATACATACATGTGCACAGAAGGAAATGAAAGCAGTTGCAGATATTAATGACAGTAATTGCATTTAATGTAATGCATATAAAGGATATTCACATCAGTATTAAAAGCATATCTCATATGCAGATATTATTAACCACAGAGAGCTCAAGACTGGTTTTCTGCTTGTCATGCGTGGTTGAATTTTAAGATGTTTCACTGGCATTTCAAAGCCTTCAGAAAGGCTATAAGCCACAGTTGGACATGCCATGTAAACCAATAGGACACCTCAAAGAACTGCAAAGGTTTGATTAAATGTTCTTGGCAAATAAAATGTCACATGTCGTAATCCCTGCTGGCAAATGTGGCTTCAAGCGTTCAACACATTAAATCGGTTGCAAAATCCCCAAACACTGTTTTCTTTTATTTGGATTATTGTGAAATACTGTAGACTTTACTTTGTCATTCAGTAGATGCAACTGTTGAAATCAGCGTAAGCATGATGTGCATTAGAGCATCTGAGAGAAACGCCGCTGGTTTGTTGGGGGATTAAATACGATTCAAGATTCAAGATTTTTATTTGTCACATACGTGGTTATATGGAGAGCATATGACCAGCAGTGAAATGTAAGTCAGGTCCGCTCCATGGACAGTGCAATTATTAAAGAATACAAACACAAGAAAATTATACAAAAAAAATATGTTATGGAAAAAGTAAGATAAAAGAAAAGAATAAAACAAGATGCTTATAAGAAAAATGTGCAGGACAGTATACTGTAGACTTAATAAATATTTAGATGAGCAGGAATGTACAAGAGGAGAATGTGCAAACAGGTTGTACAGGGTATTTACATAGCAGCAATAGAGGTAATAAAGTAAATAAATAAAAATACAAATTGTAGAAATTGCTGTGTGCAAGTGCCAATGTCAGTACAGTATATTCAGTATCTTTCTGATAATTAAGTGAAGTCATGTAGATGTTAAGAGACTGAGTTTAAGTTTAGGAGCCTGATGGCCTGGGGGAAGAAGCTCCTCCTAAGTCTCTCAGTTTTTGCCATCAGGCTACGGAAGCGCTTACCAGATGTCAGCAAAATGAAAAGAGAGTTACTAGGGTGATTTGTGTCCTTAATGATTTTACCAGCTCTGCTTTTGCAGCGTTTGAGGTACATTAGATGTCCTGCAGAGAGAGGAGAGCAGACCCTGAGATGCACTCAGCTAAGCGCACAACTCTCTGCAGGGCTTTGTAGTCTTGACTGGAGCTGTTCCCATACCACACTGACATACACTGAGTCAATACACTTTCTATGGCCCCTGAATAGAAAGCTTTCAGGATTGCTGGTGAGACCCTGAATTTTCTCAGCTGACGGAGATGGTACAGTCTTTGCCTGGCTTTATTAACCTGTGTTTGAATGTGGGTAGTCCAAGTCAGGTCCTCGGAGAGGTTTACACCAAGGTACGTGAAGCTGCTCACCCTCTCCACAGGGGTCCCGCTGATCATAAGAGGAGTGTAAGGCTGCTGCTGTCTGTTCCTGAAGTCAACAATCAGCTCTTTAGTTTTACTCACATTCATAGAGAGACAATTGTCCTGGCACCATGATGTGAGTTTCTCTGCCTCATCCAAGTATGTGGCTTCATTATTGTTGGAAATGAGGCCTAGAACCACAGTATCATCAGCAAATTTGATAATGGATGTGGAGCTGTGGGAAGACATGCAGTCATGTGTGAAGAGAGAGTAGAGCAGGGGACTCAGGACACAGCCCTGTGGGGCTCCTACGTTCAGGGTGATGGAGTTGGAGGTGTACTGGCCAACTTTCACCACTTGAGGTCTGCCGGTGAGGAAATCAAGAATCCAGTTGCATAGTGAAGAATTCAGGCCGAGGTCCATGACTTTAGAAGCTAGCTTGATGGGGACTATATTATTGAAAGCTGAGCTATAGTCAATGAATAGCAGCCTTACATAGTTCCCGTTGCTGCTGTCAATATGCATGAGAGAAGAGTGCTGGATGTGAGAGATGGCATCTTCAGTGGATCTAATGGGGCAATAGGCCAACTGAAGAGGGTCCAAAGTATCAGGGATGGAGGAGCAAATGTTGTTCTTTATAAGTTTCTGAAAGACCTTCATGACTGTCAGTTAATGTACATATGGCAGAAATGTACGGAAAAATCAATTAAAGGCATGATCAAACAGACGATGTACACTATTAACAACAATTATTATATGATGCAATTAAACTTATATCAAAATGTGGTAGTTCTGTATGTTGTTTCAGGGTTGGCATCATCTGAGGTCCTCTGAGGGGTTGGCATCATCTCTTCTCAGGTGTTCTGGATCCAGACTGGAGCTTGTGTAAATCCTAGTTACATCCCGTGGCAAATACAGAGAAACAAAAAGAGACATAGTTAGCGTAGCTGCTGGGTTAAACAAATTGATTTGTTTAACCCAAGCTAAAGAATAATAATGTACATTTGATCAGATATAACAGTAGTACAAGATTATGAGAATAATTATTTGAATATTTGTCCAAAGAGATGAGTCTTTTATCTAGATTTAAACAGAGAAAGTGTGTCTGAACCCCAAACATTATCAGGAAGGCTATTCCAGAGTTTGGGAGCCAAATGCGAAAAAGCTGTACCTTCTTTAGTGGACTTTGCTCTCCTAGGTACTACCAAATGTCCAGTGTTTTGTGACCTTAGGGAGCATGTTGGATTGTAGTGTGGTAGAAGACTAGTTAGGTACGCAGGAGCTAAACCATTAAGGGCCTGTGCAGAGACTGTAAAATTGGGGTAATATGATCATATTTTCTTGACCTGGTAAGGACCCTAGCCGCTGCATTTTGGACTACCTGTAGCTGGTTTATTGAAGATGCAGGACAATGAGCTAGCAGTGCATTACAATAGTCCAGTCTAGAGGTCATGAATGCATGGACTAGCTTTTCTGCATCAGAAACAGGTAACGTTTTGTAGCTTGGAAATGTTTCTAAGATGGAAGAATGCTGTTTTTGTAACGTGGGAAATATGATTTTTAAAAGACAAGTTGCTGTCTAATATAACACCCAATCATTTTTAACTGTAGAGGAAGTAACAGTACATCCGTCTAGTTGCAAATTGTAATCTACGAGATTCTGTGTAATGTTTTTTGGTCCAATAAGTAATATCTCTGTCTTATCTGAATTTAATAGGAGAAAATTATTGGTCATCCAATCTTTTACATTTTTAACACACTCTGTTAGCTTAGATAATTTAGAAGTTTCATCTGGTCTCGTTGAGATATTTAGTTGAGTATCATCAGCATAACTGTGGAAACTAATCCCGTATTTTATAATAATATTACCAAGGGGCAACATTTATATTGAAAATAGCAGAGGACCTAGGACAGATCCTTGTGGCACTCCATATTTTACTGGTGATAACTGAGATCATTTCCAATTTAAATAAACAAAGTGGTAGCGATCGGACAGGTAGGATCTAAACCATCTTAAAGCCTGCCCTTGGATACCTGTATAGTTTTGTAATCGATCTTTGAGTATGTCATGATCTATGGTGTCGAACGCAGCACTATAATCAAGTAAAACTAGCAATGAGATGCAGCCTTGTTTGGAGGCAAGAATTAAGTCATTTGTAATTTTTACAAGTGCAGTTTCTGTGCTATTATGGGGCTGAAACCTGACATTCTTCATAGAGATTATTTTTTTGCAGGAATGAGAAAAATTGAGCAGACACAATTTTTTCTAAATGAAAGATTTGAAATGGGTCTGTAATTTGCCAGTTCATTAGGATCTAGTTGTTGTTTCTTAATAAGAGGCTTAATAACCGCCAGCTTGAATGGTTTTGGGATGTGAACCAAAGATAACACCGAGTTAGTAATATTGAGAAGTGGTTCACACACACACACACCACACACCCAGACACACAGCTACACATTGTGTTTATGAGGAAGTGACAGACATAACTATTTTGATAGGTTTATTAAAAACATCTGTTGACTTTAGCAATCTTTGTTGCATTATGTGCAAATGGTGATCTTTCAAAAATGGGGAAAGAGCATTTTTCACGTTTTTTTCGCCAAAGTTTGCATGCCTATAACTAGTAATAAAGATAGCTTAATGCCCTTTAGATATTGGATCTTAACACACTTTCCTTTTGGCATCTTCATTTTTAAGGCCCTATATGGTTCAGTTCCAGAGATACTGGGATCTCAGTATGGCTCCAGGGGTAAATCATTAAATTATACACATTTTCAATGGTCAAAAACCAAATGTGGATCACTTTGCAAAAATAAAATGCTTCTTTTAATTTAAAGAGGAATGTCTGAAGAACAACTAATGCTTAAGCTAGAAATGTATCTTGTATCCTTCTGTCAAAACAACTACATTGAACACACCTCTCTGAGTGCCATAAATATTCATTTTCCAATGTTTGCATGCCTATAACTCAAGAAGTATTAAAGATATCGCTGTATGATTTTAGATTCTATTTCTTAATAAACTTTTCTTTTGGAATCTTCATTTCCAAGGACCTACATCATTCAGTCCCAAAGATATGGGGGTCACAAGAGTCTCCATATTCAAATGGTTGAATATTACCCATTTTCAGTGGTTATACAGCGGATACTTAATGTTTTAAAGGTGGATTACTCAGCAAATATTCATTAATGACATTTAATATTTTGGCTTTCATCACTATACATGTTTGTTTTTTTGTTTTTCAGAAAAAATATTAGCAAAATCAGAAATTTGAGCCAGGGCCCTGTGGTTGAGTTGACACAGAATACTACAAGTGACTTTTTGATTCTTTTGGTCATTATTAGTATGATTATGTGTCAAATAAAATAAACTGACTGTTTGAAAATGTTTCCCTAAACTTGGTCAGACATATTAATATTGTTTCATCATTAACTTGGTACATCAGATGGAAACATTATTAAGTTGGCTTGAGAAAGCCAACTTACTGATCTACTATTTAAACTTATTATTATTATTCTTCTGAGACTAAAATTATCAACTCTATCTCCTCCTAGAGCTTTAACTCTACAGACTCCAAACTCAGCCCAGATCTTCAAACTTATCTGAAGTTAGTTGCTATATCTTTTTAGACTGATTGGACGTACAATTTTCATAATAATGAACATTAAAACTCATAAAAATCCCATAGACTTTCATTGACGGAATGTTCAGATGAGCCAAGCTCCAACTGTCAAAATTCAAATCTAAACAAACTGAAGCCAATTAGACTAGCGACATGCTAGTCACTCGCTAATCATGCTAAAAACATGCTAGTGACATGCTAGTCACTTGCTAATCATGCTAGAAACATGCTAGCGACATGCTAGTCACTTGCTAATCATGCTAGAAACATGCTAGCGACATGCTAGCAACTTGCTAATCATGCTAGTGACATGCTAGTCACTTGCTAATCATGCTAGAAACATGCTAGCAACATGCTAGTCACTCGCTAATCATGCTAAAAACATGCTAGCGAAATGCTAGTCACTCGCTAATCATGCAAAAACATGCTAGCGACATGCTAGTCACTCGCTAATCATGCTAAAAACATGCTAGCGACATGCTAGTCACTTGCTAATCATGCTAGAAACATGCTAGCGACATGCTAGTCACTTGCTAATCATGCTAGAAACATGCTAGCGACATGCTAGCAACTTGCTAATTATGCTAGTGACATGCTAGTCACTTGCTAATCATGCTATAAACATGCTAGCGACATGCTAGTCAATCGCTAATCATGATAAAACATGCTAGTGACTTGCTAATCGTGCTAAAAACATGCTAGTGACATGCTAGTCACTTGCTAATCATGCTAAATAAAAAAACATGCTAGCGACATGCTAGTCACTCGCTAATCATGCTAAAAAACATGCTAGTCACTTGCTAATCATGCTAAAAACATGCTAGTGACATGCTAGTCACTCGCTAATCATGCTAAAAACAGGCTAGCTACATGCTAGTCACTCGCGAATCATGCTAAAAACATGCTAGCGACATGCTAGTCACTCGCTAATCATGCTAAAAAACATGCTAGCGACATGCTAGTCACTCGCTAATCATGCTAAAAACATGCTAGCGACATGCTAGTCACTCGCTAATCATGCTAAAAACATGCTAGTCACTTACTATTCATGCTAAAAACATGCTAGGGACATGCTAGTCACTTGCTAATCATGCTAGAAACATGCTAGCGACATGCTAGTCACTCGCTAATCATGCTAAAAAAAACATGCTAGTGACATGCTAGTCACTTGCTAATCATGCTAGAAACATGCTAGCGACATGCTAGTCACTCGCTAATCATGTTAAAAACATGCTAGTCACTCGCTAATCATGCTAGAAACATGCTAGCGACATGCTAGTCACTTGCTAATCATGCTAGAAACATGCTAGCGACATGCTAATCACTCGCTAATCATGCTAAAAACATGCTAGTGACATGCTAGTCAATTGCTAATCATGCTAGAAACATGCTAGTAACTTTGCTAATCATGCTAATGACATGCTAGTCACTTGCTTTATTAAACTTCTTAAACTTTTCAAACTTTTCAAACTTTTCAAACTTTCTAAACTTTTCAAACTTTTCAAACTTTTCAAACTTTCTAAACTTTTCAAACTTTCTGTTCAGGCTTTCTCAAGCCAACTTAAAGTTTGTCTTGACGAACTTTTTTATCTAGTTTTATGTTGACATTTCAATTGTTGATTCAACATAACCGATTTAGCACCAACATCACATTAACTCTGATTAAAATATATTACCAATTTTTAGGAAGTTTCAATATAAACTCAACAGCAGTGATGTAGAATCAAAAATGTAACGCTGATTCACCTACATTACTATTGATTATTTTTGTTAAATTCAATATTGATTCAACATCAGTGATTTGGAATAAACTGTAGTGTAACGTTTTTTTTTTTTCAACAAAATTACAATTTATAATTTTTTTGTTAATTTCAATGTTAATTCAACAGCAGTAATGCAGAAGTAATGTTGATTCAACAATATTACCATTGATTATTTTTTGATAATTCAGGTTGATTCAACAGCAGTGGTAGCATTATTTTTTTTTTTTATTTATTGAAATCTTTATCTTGATTCAACATTAATTGTGGGTGCAAAAGTAATATTGAACCAACATCACTTAGTGACGTTGATTCAATGACATCATTGATTTTCTATTGAAATCTCACCATTGTTTCAACATTAATTGTGGGTGCAAAAATGACGTTGAACCAATGTCACTTCATGAAGTTGATTCAATGACATAATCATTGATTTTCTGTTGAAATCTCAACTTTGTTTCCACATTAATTGTGGGTGCAAATGTAACATGGAACCAACATCACTGCAACATTAATTCAATGCAGTTAGCATTGACACAGTAACACTGACTTGACATTGTTTCAATGGTAGCTTGCTATCTGGGATTTGTTTCTTCATTAGAATGGATTTCAAGAGTTTATGTCACTTGCTCCCCAGTGGATCCGCTGAAGTGAATGGGTCAGAATAAGAAATCCATCAGTTAACATCTTGAGAAGACAAAAGCGTTGTGTTTGTAAGAAACAAATCCAACAAAATGAAGACTTACCATGTTCATCATGTATGATCTCCACTCTTCTCAACCTTCAAGTGGGGGGTTGAATTTTACTGATTTCTTAAGTTAATCATTTCATTTATGTGAAAGAAATAAGGACACAATGACAATACTGTCCAGGGTGGTTTGGCAACATTACACAAGTTATTTCATCAGTCGCAACTCCATTAACTCCATATTATCTAGAGTTCAAGACATTTCTTTAATGCTGTTGTTGGACAGTAGAACTAGAATAATCGGTCATCTTCAGCAGCTGTGGCTTTCCTTCAGCAGTATGGCATCCGGTAATATCCAACCATCTTGGGTTGCAGACATTTTTAATTAACTTACAGTATTCTTATTACAGTCTCCATAGAGGAACCTGAATTTTATGGATTGATCCAGCTACCAAGAAGTCTGTGAATTGATCCATCTCTATCTCTCCCTGATTTTATTTTCTTGTCCTAAAGTAACATCCACTGACCATTATGGATTGACTGAAACTCATAATTTCTGTTGTGAACCATGAAGAGGTGAACTGTTGCCAGTAATCTTTTAAAGTCATTCTTAAAGGAATAGTTCACCCAAAAATTTAAATGTACTGAAAATGTCCTCACTCTCAGATCATCCAAGATGTTGATGCATTTATTTCTTCACCTGATTTGGAGAAATTTAGCATTACATCACTTGCTCATCAGCGGATGCTCTGCAGTGAATGGGTGCCGTCAGAATGAGAGTCCAAACAGCTGATAAAAACATCACAATATTCCACAAGTAATCCACAGCATTCCAGTCCATCAGTTAACATCATAAAAAGACAAAAGAAACAAATATATCAATCCATCAAGACCTTTTATAATCAAACCATTGGCTCTAGTCAAAATATGAGTCCATAATTCATAATAACACTTCCTCCAGTGAAAAAGTCCATCTCCTGTTGTCTCTCACATCAAAATCCAGCAAAATATTTGTGTAGAAGTGTTTTGACTTGTAAACGGTGCTTGATCTGTGCAGATTTCTCTCCTGATTCAGACTTTTCATGGAGAAAGCAGTATATTATGGATTATGGGCTAATATTTCAGCTAGAAGGGATGGTTTAATAATAACAAGAATAAAAACCATCCTAATAATGTATTTGTTTCTTACAGACTTGCAGATTTTCATGTCTCAAGACATTGATTGATGGACTGGAGTAGTGTGGATTACTTGTGGATTATTGTGATGTTTTTATCAGCTGTTTGGACTCTTATTGACGGCACCCATTCACTGCAGAGCATCAATTGCAGAGACACTGATGCAATGCTGCATTTCTCCAAATCTGATGAAGAAACAAACTCATCCACATCTTGGATGGCCTGAGGGTGAGGACATTTTCATTTTTGGGTGAGCTCTTTCTTTAAGAATTACTTTAAAGTAGAAAGATTGCTGGCAACAGTTCACCAGAAATTATTAGTTTCAGTCAATCCAAAATGGTCAGTGGATGTTTCTCAGAAAATAAAATAAAATCAGAGAGAGATAGAGATGGATCAATTCACGGATTTCCTGGTTCCTCCATGGAGACTGTAATAAGAATACTGTAAGTTAATTAACAATTTCTGCAACCCAAGATGGCCAGATATTACCAATATACCGTCCTACTGAAGGAAAGCCACGGCTGCTGAAGATGACCTGTTATTATTATTCTAGTGTCCAACAACAGCATTAAAGAAATGTCTGCAACTCTAGATAATATTTGTAGAATGGAATTGGTTTTCTCTGTGATTGATGTAATGACTTTCGTAATAATGTTGCCAAACCTCGTTGGAGAGTATTGCATTTTTTCCTTGTTTTCTTTCACATATCAATGAAATGATTAACTTTGGAAATCAATATCATTCAAACCCCCACTTCAGTTCAGTTGTAAGGGTTTGAAGGGTGAGGAGAGCAGAGATCATACGTGAACACGGTAAGTCTTCTCTCGCCACATTGGTTTATTTGTGTAAATCATTGAAATGTGGACATTCCTTATATACTAATGTATAGTATATTGATGTGTTAATGCTCAGGTTCTCTAAAACATCTTTTTTTGGCAATTTATCTTTTTTTGGACTAAAAAATATTCCTTTCAACTAATGTTTTCACATTTTCATTGACACTGTTAGCCTGAAGCCATTCTTGAGTTGCAAAGCTCTTCATCTCTGAAACTCTTCAAATTTATTGTTTTTCAGCTTTATAATACATTTACTGTTGTGACTGTTCATAGGCCTTTAACAACGAAAACATACTGCTTTGGGAATTGTTTTCTCATGAGTCATTCTGCTTCAGAAACAGCATGCGTAAACAGCCTTGCTGAAGATAAACCTCATTTTATCTGTGTGTCTAACTGTGCTTTTAAAATAGCAAGTAATAATATTATTTTTTTTTTAACCTGGAAAATGAGTCAACACAGTGTCAGTGTAACTGGAACATAAACTTGGATTAAAAACCATAAAAAACCATAGAGGACTTTGCCTTCTCGTTCCAAAACACCACAGCTGTGCCACTGCAGGAGTATGTGATGGAAACAATTCAAATTTTGCAGTCTGCACAGAATCATTTCCCTAAAACTATCTTCTCAGTATGTTTTTTTTCTTTCTTTTCTTTTGCAGTATATGTGTTAGCTGTGGTTTCTTCCAGAAGAAACTGCCGATTTTTGTAACTGAGTGTTGTTTCAGTATGCACTCTGTCACTTTGTTTCTTTCTTTTCTTGCTTTATTAGCATCTCAGTGGTTTTTAACGCTATTAACACTACACTATTATCTGTATTTCTCAGAGTAGTTTATTTGTCAGTAGCCTATGCATCTTGGCTATAAAACACCATTTTTATAAAACAAAGTTTTGCCCAGGCTTAAAGATCTTAAACACGCTGATCTTTAGTGACAAAATAACAGGGGTAAGTTATCACAATGCATTGAAGCGTAAAACGATTCATAAAACAAAAACGTGTCCATAGTTTTCAGCATCATCATCATAACATGAACGACTGAACTTTTCCTACACAGAGCTCTACAGTCGGTCCCGTTTGCGCATGCGCAGTCGGACAGTGTTTAGTGGGTACACTCTGTGCAGTACAGTGATGTGGCCCACTGAAAGAGCCCCATGAAAACAGCGAGAGAAAGATACCGATGTTATTGCGAGCCAAAGAAGCGACTGTTTCTGTTCTGGGCGCTTGAAGGAGACGCTAAAATCAGAGAAGTCATCTGACGGCGCCTCCCACTATCTGAGGCGCAAAGACGCCCGAGAGCGCACACTTAAAACGCGCAACTTTGCTCGTAGGATGTGACTGTACAGCGCGCTTGATCTGGGGGAGAGGGGGGGACTATCCGGACAGTCCACATTCACTTTACGGACTATCTTTGTGCTTTTAACTCTATCTAGTTACGTGCATCCTGGTAAGTTGATTTAAGTCGCAATCAAGTAAGTTTTAAAACCTAGTGCGCTGCCTACTCCATGTTGATGATGCCTGAACATGTAGTCTATGTAGGCTGCTCGCTGCGTTTTGAGACCGTTTAGAAATTAAATATGGAAAATAACGCATACATGATTGCTTAGTATTTTGTTCCCTTGATTTTGTTATTTCTGTACGAAGCACTGTCTCACACACATCTTGTCGCTTTTCTTTTTTCATAAAGGGCTGTTAAAAAAAAAAAAAAGCTTCTTGTTGCCAGTTGTGCAATAGCTAATCCGTTAGGAGGTGATTAGTTGGTTTGGTTTTAGTTCTGTAGTTGACATCTTGAGCTGGTTTTTAACTGGTAGGGGTAGACTGAGACACTTTCTGCTTTTTTCATCACTACACACAAACTAGATGCTGAGATGAAAAGATATTCACTTGAGTATAATAACCATATAATAGCCATAAGTAGTTTATATTTTCCACAATTATCTCATAAACATAAGGTGCATTTTTGTCTCAGCTGTACCCACATGGTGTACAGTTGAAACAGTACCATGGTACAGTTGAGACACCCATTCTTAATGCTCTAAAGCTGGCTAACCATTTATTGCAAATGCAATAAATTACTAAATTACAGTTGTGCATAAAAAAAAAAAAAATCATATTTATTTATTTGCTTTATTTAATTCAGATTCAGTTAAACAAAATAGCAACACATAGAAAAGATATTGCAAATATACATACCTGTATATTTGATGACGCTACCCCTACATTTTTATATTTTTTAATCATTCTGTATGAATTATAAGCTTGTTTTGTCATGGGGACCTAAAAATGTTCCCATATGGTTAGAATTTACTGGTATTACTATACTTGTGGTCCCCATAACATATGTAATACCAGTACACAAATACACACATCCTCTGAATATGCATTTTATTTTCTATGATTGAACTGTTACTGTATACATATAAAGGGCGTATCAACTGTACCCACCTTGTATATTACTTAAAATGCTATGTAATCCTTTTAACATTCTTTTTAGAAAGCATGTCCATTAATAATAGACAGTTGAAATAGATTTTATTTTTATTTTTTGTGTAGAATTTGTGTAGCATGTGTGTAAATGTAACTTTTAACCTATTATCATAACACTGTACAACTAAACAGCATGTGAAGCAATAGGACACCAATCTGGGTACAGATGATACACTGCGTCTCAACCGTACCCCACTGACATACTCACACGTTTCTCTAGATTATAAAAAGTCCTTGCATGGCACAATGTCATAAAATATGTCTATTTTTAGAGCACAGAGCTATTCACTGTGGAAAGGACACGATGAAATGAAATCGCAACTTATATATCGATATCTTCGGAGTGGAAAGATGCACACATTTATAATTTCCCACAATCCAAGAGAACACTAATACACATTTATGGAGCAAAAATCACAGCTTGGGGTACTTGTGTACGCAAGTTATTTAAGGTGTTTCAACTGTACACATGTCTCAAATGTACTCAGTCTATTCCTATCTGATTGACAACTGACTTTCCAGCAAAAATAGTGTCTAAATTCCTTTCGAAGTAGCAAACCAGTTTAGAATTGATTGACTGAATGTTTTTTAGGGCAGGGAAACAGTGCTTATGAAGAAAAAAAAATATTTGGTTTGAACTTGCCACTTTCATTTACCCATATCTTTAATGACCAGAATATCATGCATGAATTAAATGACTAATACAATAATGTTTTAATGGGTTATGCTGGTTTATCTGGACTCCCAGCCTGGCCAACCTACTTTTCATCTAACTGCTGGTTTAGCCAGAACCTCCCTAAAACCAGCAAACAGAACCAAGACCTACAAACCAGCTGGTTAATATCTGGAAAACTCCTTCTTATCATATATCTATATATATATATATATATATATATATATATATATATATATATATATATATATATATATATATATATCTATATATATATATATATATATAGATAGATATAGATATATATATATATATATAGATATATTAATGATAGAGGCAGTTTGCAAGGCAAATGTAATATGTAATGTATATTTTTTTTTTTTCGCATCATCTAGTCTCTAAGCTTTTTTGTGTATACATTTGATGAAATAAAGTTTGTGTACACTCGTGTGTGACTGGCAGACAGTCTTACAAAGGTCTTCTATCTCGTACCCTTATGTAAGTCAGGGTCTGATTGCATCAGTCTATGAATGACTGACTAAGACCGACAGATCATATAAACATTATGGAAATGATTAGCAATTCACTCAAGCTTTTAAAGGCACTTCAGATTGCATTGCACAGTTTTCATCAATGCATTAAAAGGCAATTGCATGGTAATGCAATTGTGGTGAGGAAACGAGAAAGGTTGTTTGAGGTGGCTCTTCCCTTAACTGCTTTTATTCTTTATATTTTGAGTGTGCAAATTGTGACAAGTTCTTCAGATGTCAAAAGTCTAGGCCTTTTCCTAACTCAGCAGTTCATTGCAACATTTGCCTTTGGTCCTGCATGCTTTTATGAGATGGCAGGGTGGCAGTTCAGAGAGAGCTTCTTCTCAGAACACAGGTCAGGCCAGAACTTCCCTTTCATGTTTGCAAATGACTTTTAGTCAGCTTTCCACATCATGAGCAGCCATATGCTTAGACATGTTACGTCACATCTGTTGTGACTAAATGACACATTGCTAGTTATTATTAATCTTTTTTTTTTTTTAAGACTGAGATTCTTATTTTTCATTTTTGTCAGTTGAACCCGGTAGATGTAAAATATTTACTTGAGATTTTAGGTTATAATTACAGTAATTTAACAACACATTTATAAGCTTGCATGTAAATATCTATCTAATCTATTTTTAGCAATTTGTAAAAAAAAAAAAAAAAAAAGTAAAATATTTATGTCATTATAAGGCTGCATGATCAAAAATGATACTATTTTGCGATTGAACTGCAACATGGCATTACATTTTATATGAAAATGTCTCTTTACTGCTGTCAGATCCAGACACAAAAACAAAGACTCTTCTGCTTTTAAGGTTGTTCACACTAGGTCTGTGCCAATAAGCAAGAGTATCATGTATCAAAGATAGCAAGACGATTATTATTAATATTGCTATTATTACTATTATTATTATTATTATTATTATCAGGCTAGTAATACAGTCTTATTAATATTATTATGCATCTTTTGGTTTCTCGAGACATTAACTGATGGACTGGAGTGCTGTGGATCACTTGTGGATTATTGTGATGTTTTTATTAGCTGTTTGGACTCTCATTCTGACGGCACCCATTCACTGGAGAGCATCCATTAGTGAGCAAGTGATAAATGATAATATTTTTCCAAATATGTCCTCTTAATAAAATTAACTCAATTACATCTCAGACGTCATGAAGTAGAGTAAATTTTCATTATTTGGTAAATGTTTTCTTTAAGCTCATTACTCTTTGAAATGTTAATGTTAAGTCAAACTGAAGTGCAGGTACGCTGTAGTATCTTTTCCCATTAAGACTTTCATATTCCCAAATAAGAATTTGAGAAGCCTTGCACTTTTCAAACGAAAAAAAAAAAAAAAAAAAAAAATCAATGCGACGAAAACCACCCACACAAAACTATAATATCAGCATAATACTCAATAAGTGCACAGTGGTGGCATGGTTCTCTCCATGTGTTCCTACCTGAGGTTAAACCTGAAATGGTTACATTACCAACCATAACCACTTTTTCTGTTTGCTCTCCGTTTGCCACACAGACCAGCATTGTTTCAGAGGTCGGGTCGGAACGTGGACTCACGGCCTTGCAGCATGTGCTGCTCATTAGACGCACCTTGAATGCAGTTCTGTGTTTTTTAAATGGAAAGCGTGCAGAGTAGAAGTGGTAGACATGAGCCATCCAGAAAGATGATAGGGGTTAGATGTAATTACACAATTTGGGATTGATGTTAAAGTTTAACTTTAATTTAGTTAAGTGCGTAGGAATGGTCATTAATGTTCAAATATTCAGGGAACATTTGTCTGCTGCATTTGCATCTGACGTCAACACTGCATTAGTGGACTGGACTTCCTTTGTATATACACAATAAGAATAGTGAAGAAGCAGGTCTGAAGTGAAATTTCAAATCCTAACCGAGAAGAATTTGTTATTGAGGGATGCTGTAAAAATGATAAAGCAATGTCACAATGTAGTTTAAACACGACTCATCAAAAAGCTCAGTTTTGACTTATTGTACATAATGTGCTTTTGCACTGGTGCCACACTTATTTATTATGAATTAGAGGTTGAACAATTGATCGGTTTGCGGATTAATCGGCATGATAATCGAATGCTAAGATTAAGAATAAGAGTCCGTTTGTAACATTAAGGTTAACAACCGCTGTTGAAGGATTGTTCATTGTAGATGGTTAAATACAACATTTTGTATCTTTTATCATTAGCTAATGCACTATAATTACCATGAATGATCAATGTACAGGCCTAATTAATATAATATTATTTAAAAGTATAGAGAATAGTCTTATCTTTTAGTTTGCTTCATAAAATGCTTTCATTTATAATGCTTTAATTTATAATGAATTTAATTTAAAAAAGTAATTTCATGTCGCTGCTGACACCATTACAAACCCCATGTTCCTCCTGTTAGTGATTTCAGAGTTCTTTGTCAGTGAGCTGTTGTGAAATGAAAATGTTTGTTGTTTTTCATCCTTTGATTTTGGGAGTTTTAGACCATTCCCACCATTTGGGCTTATTACTCGACGCCAAAAAGATAAAGTGTATGTGTTTGCTGGCTAATGTCAAATATGTTAATTAGAATCAAGTGTTTCAGAGAAGGGTCTCTTAGGCTGAGCATGCTGGGGCACGCAGACTGCTGAATGATGGCTGTGTCTGGACGCAGAGCCAGGGTTAAATTGGGTAAGCGGAAGAGCTGTGAGCTCAAGCCTATCAAGATTATTGGATTCTATTTCCAACAGCTCATAGCTATTTTTATGCCATGTCTCATGTGGATTGAAACAATTCAATTCAATTCAATTCAATTCAAGTTTATTTGTATAGCGCTTTTTACGATACAAATCATTACAAAGCAACTTTACAGAAAATTTAGTTTCTACAATATTTAGTAGTAGCTTATCAGTGGTGATTGTCAGTTCATGTGCATATAGCAGAAATGTTCAGAAAAATCAATAAGAAGACGTAAACAAACAGACGATTAACACTATTAACAGCAATTATGCAATCAAACTTATAGCAAAATGTGGTAGTTCTGTATGTTGTCTCTGGGTTAGCATCATCTGAGGTCCTCTGAGGGGCTGGCATCATCTCTTCTCAGGTGTTCTGGATCCAGACTGGAGCTTGTGTAAATCCTAGTTACATCCCGTGGCAAAGCAGAGAAACAAATAGAGACATAATTAGCGTAGCTGCTGTTCCAGCCAAGTAAAATTAATTAGTTTTAACCCAAGCTAAAGAATAATAATGCACGTTTGATCAGATATAACTGCAGTCCAAAATTATGAGATGCATTATTTGAATGCTTGGCCAAAAAGGTGTTTTTTTAATCTAGATTTAAACAGAGAGAGTGTGTCTGAGCCCCGAACATTATCAGGAAGGCTATTCCAGAGTTTGGGAGCCAAATGCGAAAAAGCTCTACCTCCTTTAGTGGACTTTGCTATCCTAGGTACTATCAAAAGTCCAGCGTTTTGTGACCTTAGGGATCGTGATGGGTTGTAGCGAGGTAGAAGACTAGTTAGGTACGCAGGAGCTAAGCCATTAAGGGCCTTATAAGTAAGTAATAATATTTTGTAACTGATACGGAACTTAATAGGTAGCCAGTGCAGATACTGTAGTATTGGGGTAATATGATCATATTTTCTTGACCTGGTAAGGACTCTAGCCGCTGCATTTTGGACTACCTGTAGCTTGTTTATTGAGGATGCAGGACAACCACCTAGCAGTGCATTACAATAGTCCAGTCTAGAGGTCATGAATGCATGAACTAGCTTTTCTGCATCAGGAACAGGTAACATGTTTCGTAGCTTGGCAATGTTTCTAAGATGGAAGAATGCTGTTTTTGTAACATGGGAAATATGATTTTCAAAAGACAAGTTACTGTCTAATATAACACCCAGATTTTTTACAGTAGAGGAAGTAACAGTACATCCGTCTAGTTGCAAATTGTAATCTACGAAATTCTGTGTAATGTTTTCTGGTCCAATAAGTAATATCTCTGTCTTATCTGAATTTAATAGGAGAAAATTATTGGTCATCCAATCTTTTACATTTTTAACACACTCTGTTAGCTTAGATAATTTTGAAGTTTCACCTGGTCTTGTTGAGATATATAGTTGAGTATCATCAGCATAACTGTGGAAACTAATCCCGTATTTTCTAATGATATTACCAAGGGGCAACATGTATATTGAAAATAGCAGAGGACCTAGGACAGATCCTTGTGGCACTCCATATTTTACTGGTGATAAATGAGATGACTCCCCATTTAGATAAACAAAGTGGTAGTGATCGGACAGGTAGGATCTAAACCATCTTAAAGCCTGCCCTTGGATACCTGTATAGTTTTGTAACCTATCTATGAGTATGTCGTGATCTATGGTGTCAAACGCAGCACTAAGATCAAGTAAAACTAGCAATGAGATGCAGCCTTGGTCTGACACAAGAAGCAAGTCATTTGTATTTTTTACAAGTGCAGTTTCTGTGCTATGATGGGGCCTGAAACCCGACTGAAATTCTTCATAGAGATCTTTTTTTTGCAGGTAGGAGCACAATTGAGCAGACACAACTTTTTCTAAAATTTTAGACATAAATGGAAGATTTGAAATGGGTCTGTAATTTGCCAGTTCACTAGGATCTAGTTGTGGTTTCTTAATAAGAGGCTTAATAACCGCCAGCTTGAATGGTTTTGGGACGTGACCTAAAGATAACACCGAGTTAGTAATATTGAGAAGCGGTTTTTCTGCTACAGGTAACAACTCTTTCAGTAATTTAGTGGGTACAGGATCTAATAAACATGTTGTTGGTTTAGATGCAGTGATGAGTTTATTTAGCTCTTCCTGTCCTTTAGTTGTAAAGCATTGCAGTTTATCTTTGGGTGCGATAGATAAACCTAAAGTATTAGACGCTGTAGAATCTAGATTTGTTATTGTATTTCTGATGTTATCTATTTTATCAGTGAAGAAATTCATAAAGTCATTACTATTTAACTGTGAGGGAATATTTAGATCGGGTGGCGTCTGGTTATTTGTTAATCTAGCCACTGTGCTAAATATAAAACCTTGGGTTGTTTTGGTTGTTTTCTATGAGTTTGTGGATATGCTCGGCCCTGGTAGTTTTTAGAGCCTGTCTATAGCTGGACATACTGTTTTTCCACACAATTCTAAAAACTTCCAAGTTAGTTTTTCTCCATTTGCGCTCAAGACTACGAGTTTCTTTCTTGAGAGCGTGGGTATTACTGTTGTACCATGGCACAGTACGTTTTTCTCTAACCTTTTTCAATTTGATGGGGGGGCAACAGCTTCTAATGTATTAGAGAAGATAGTGCCCATGTTGCCAGTCATTTTGTCTAGTTCATGTGTATTTATGGGTACACAGAGCAGTTGAGATAAATCAGGCAGGTTATTTGCGAATCGGTCTTTGGTGGCTGGAACAATAGTTCTGCCCGGACGATAACGCGAAGCTATATAGTTATTATTATTAATACGCAGAATGCACGATACAAGGAAATGGTCAGTAACATCATCACTTTGAGGTACGATATCTATGTCAGTAATATGGATTCCATGCGATATAATTAAGTCTAGCGTATGATTAAAACGATGAGTGGGCCCTGTGACATTTTGCTTTACTCCAAAACAGTTTAATAAGTTAGTAAACGCAAGTCCTAATGCATCATTTGTATTATCAATATGAATGTTAAAATCTCCAAAAATTAGCGCTTTATCAGCGGTAACCAACAGGTCTGAGAGGAATTCTCCAAATTCTTTTAGGAATTCTGTATATGGCCCTGGTGGTCTATACACAGTAGCCAGAGAAAGAGATACGATAGATTTATTTTGCATATCTGACAGTGTAACATTAAGCATAAGTATTTCAAATGATTTAAAACCTGTATCCTGTTTTCTGGGTAACACTAAGAATATCACTATATATTGTTGCAACACCTCCCCCACGACCAGTCTGACGGGGCTCATGTTTATAACAGTAGTTTGATGGAGTAGACTCATTTAGACCAATATAATCATTTGGTTTTAGCCAGGTTTCAGTCAAGCAGAGTACATCAAAACTATTATCTGTGATCATTTCATTTACAATAACTGCTTTGGGTGTGAGTGATCTAATGTTTATGAGCCCAAACTTTAAAAAATTTTTTTGTTCATTTATTTTACGTTTTTCAGGTTTAATCACGATAAGATTTTTTCTAGATCCTACATTAAATTTTATATTTTGACCTCACTATTCGGGGAACAGACACAGTCTTAATAGATTGGACAGCGCAAGTACTTCTAACATTTAACCGGGTAGAACAGAAGCCATCATAGCAGTTATTTGAGAATTGGCTTACTAGTCAAATGGAGCGTAGAGTCCTGGAGATGTTGTCCGAGAGTAGCTCCGCTCCGACTCTGCTGGGGTGCAGGCCATCAGCGCGAAAAAGCCTAGGGTCGCTCCCAGAAAAGATTCCAATTATTAACAAAGAGCAGTTTCTGTTCTTTACACCATGACAATAACCATTCATTTAAAGCAAAAAGTCTACTGAACCTTTCGTGTCCTCGTCGATACGTGGGCAGCGGGTCCTGACGCGATGATCGTCGCCGCGGGCGTCGTGCTGCGAACCGTCTCGATCAGGCTCCTGAAGTCCCTCTTCAGCGTCTCCGTCTGCCGCTGCGTGGTGTCGTTAACCCCGGCGTAAAGCACGACCGCTCTGGGGCTCTCGTCGGCCTTCAGGATCGCGGGTATCTGCGCAGAAACATCGAGAACACGAGCACCAGGGAGACAGTGAGTGTGCACTTTACCTTCGGCTAACGTAGCACGGACGTGTCGGACGATGGAGTCTCCGACGATCACAGCGTCGCGTTCCGTCTCGCGGAGGGGAGAGAAGCGGTTCCGTGTGGAGATCTCGAAGACCGGAGGGGGAGAATTCGTCGCCCGGGGCCTGGCTCGCGTCCTCCGCTGCGGATGCACCCAGGGTCCGTGGTGTCCCGGCGCCGGCGTGAAGGACATCTGGGCAGATCGCGTCCTGGGTGCACGGTCCTGTGCAGAGAAACACACGGGGTGGAGGTGGTGGGACTGTTAGCAGCGCGCGCTGTATCCTTACCCCGGACTTGTGAGCGTCAGCCCGAGATGATTCCAGCGTGGCTCTCCACTCTCTCAGCTGGGCCTGCCTCTGTTCCAGGTCGCGAATCTGCTTCCCCACGGCCTCGAGCTCGAGCTGCACGGTGTGCAGCTCGAACGTGTCGTCACCTGCACTCAAAGGAAGACAAACATCCGCCATTAAAGCAAGTAACAGTGAGTAAAGCAATTGTAATGTGTGTGAATAGAGTATTAACGATGCACGCGGGTTTAGCGACAACCACGCTGGTGATGCTAATGGGCTATAAGCTACTAGCGGACTCGGGAAATCAAAATAAAACTAGTGATAACAAGGCGCTCTGATTGTTTTTGTTGTAGAATACGATAGAGGATATATTCACACGTTATAGAAACGAAAATGATGGTGTATAAAATAGATTTCAACAATAAAAAAAAATAGAAGATAGAGAATAACGTGACGGAGCTCAAACTAGAGGCATACGACAGCAACAAACAGGGTATACTGTATACTGTATACTGTTTAACTGCAGATAAATGCATTTAAATGCATATTAAAATGATGTGGTATTGAGAATATAGTCATTTAATTACTCTTCCATTCTTGCAGGCTATTGCTTACTAGGTTACTTTAGAGAAGTCGTGTCTTAGACTGTTGTTTTTTATTGTTGTTCACATGCTCATTGCACAGTCAGAAAATTTGCCGTTCTGTCCCAGAACAGCAGCTTCAACATGATTTTTGAAGTTGTGTTTATTGATACTATACTGATGGTGAGTTTGCAAATGATAGTTTTTTTGTAAAGTCTGTGAAAACAATCCTTTTGTCATGGCTCAATACAACTAGTTCCTTCACATCAAGTTTCCACAGACATTTAGAATGATTCAGTTGCACAACATGAACTTCATATTGGCATAGTTTGACATTCGAGTGAGACTGCCTGGAAAAAGTATATATATATATATAGGTCAGAGACAAGACGTCCATTCTGATAGGTCTGCATCAAATTAAATTTACAAAAGTGACTTTATATTCATAGAAATCATAGCAAATGCAAGTAAAGTGTCTACTGTACTTTTATGTTTCAGTAACTTTTGTGAAAATAGAATGTCAGAATATAAGTGAAATAATCTTCCATTGCTATTTACGTCAATATGAAACAACATACTAATTCTGACCTGTACTTATTAAAATATATAAAAGAGTATGTGATTGTACTAAATTTTATTATATTTTAGCTGATTAAATCTTCTTGCTGACAAATGGGTAAAATTGAGTGGTTTGAAGGATAGTGGCAAAGATAATATAGATAATAAGATAATATATATAAAAGATTTAAAATTATGTTTAATTGAAGTTTTAAGACTGCATTGTGTTTTTTAATGCAATTTGCAGTTTCCAGCAATTAATATGAATCACTGCAGTTTGGGTTTCTTCTGTAAATAATGGTAAAAACATACAGTAGTCATTATTTATTTTTACTTTTTTTTGCTTAAAAGTACAATTAAACAGCACACAAACAAAACAAAAGAAAAAAAGTAAACTGAATTTAAAGCTTTATTAAAATTTTGTTTTGATATATATATATATATATATATATATATATATATATATATATATATATATATATATATATATATATATATATATATATATATATATATATATATATACACACCTGTCTTTATATTTCTCAATTTGAACTTATTTTGATTCCCTGATTTTCACTGTGGTCCCATAACTTTGGCCAGCAAAGAATGTGATTAAATAGCTGTTAACATTGTTAAATCTGCTTATAAACTGGGAAGATGGAAAATGAATCTTGCTTGATCCCAAAAAATGACCTTGGCCAAAGACTTTCAGTGCAGCACCTGCCCATCCCTGGACATGAGTGTGATCAAGAGAGAGATTCATGCTAGAACTGATGAAACTATATGAGAAACATCAGGGAATTATGGAAAGCAGAGTTAATAATCAGTAATCCAGCCTCCAGATATTATCAAAAGGGATTTACACACAGGATAGTTGCCAAGACCATACCATCCAATTGGGACCACATATATCAGAGAAAGTGGAAGAAACCATATACATACAGTATGCCTTCAGAACTGCCTTAGTTCTTCATGGCATAGATACCACAAAGTGCTGGATTGACATGATAGCATCATGCAGTTGCTGCAGATTTGTCAGCTGCACATTCATGATGTGACTCTTCCGTTCCTCCACATCCCAGAGCTGCTCTGTTGGATTGAGATCTGAATGAGATTTGAGCTTTGTAACATGCCACATTATCCTGCTGGAGGTAGCCTTCACAAGATGGTCAGCAACAATACGGCAATACAAGGTAGGCTGTGGCCTTTAAACAATGCTGAATTGGTGCTAAGAGTCCCAAAGTGTGCCAAGAAAATATCCTAACACCATTACACCAGCACCACCACAAGGCTTTCATGTTGTTTACACCAAATTCTGAAGCTTCCATCTGAATATTGTTTTTTCCAGTCTTCTATTGTTGACCCAGGCTCACTGGAAATATGTGCTTGTGGTGATGTTTCTGCAATACCTTACTGCATGTTTTGTGGCAGTTTTAAAGTGAAATGTCTAGTGAGTGGTGCTTAAACGCATGTTCAGTATGTGACCTTTATAAAACTTGTGCCATCCAGAGAGAGGTGATGGGGTTAGATGTAAATACATGATTTGGGATTGATGTTAAAGTTTTACTTTAATTTAGTTAGGTGAATAAGAGTGGTTATTAATGATCAAACATTCAGGGAACATCTATCCGCAGCATTTGTATGTGACGTCAACACTTCTTTAGTCGTTCATTAGACTGGACTTCATACAATGAGAATGAAGAAGAAACATGAACTAATGTGAAATCTCAAATCCTAAACGAGAAGAATTTGTTATTAAGGGGGATTTGGTAAAATGTTAGAGCAACGTCACAATAATGTAGTTCATTTATTGTGCAGTTACTGGTCTTATTTAGCATTTTTACATCTTCAAACATTACTCATCAGAAATGTTTTTCAGGCTTATTGTACATAATGTGTTGAGTTTCATATCCCGAGGGAAATCCATATAACATCTAATGCACATCCCTTATTCTCATCAACAGCTGTAATTCATTTGTGACCCTGGACCACAAAACCGTCATAAGGGTCAATTTTTTTGAAACTGAGATTTATACATCATCTGAAACCTGAATAAATAATCTCTCCATTGATGTATGGTTTGTTAGGAGGACAATAATTGGTCGAGATACAACTATTTGAAAATCTGGAATCTGAGGGTGCAAAAAAAATCTAAATATTGAGAAAATTACCTTTAAAGTTGTTCAAATGAAGTTCTTAGCAATGCATATTACTAATCATGAATTACGTTTTGATATATTTACAGAAGGAAATTTACAAAATATCTTTGTGGAACATGATCTTTACTTAATATCCTAATGTTTTTTGGCATAAAAGAAAAATCTATAATTTTGACCCATACAATGTATTTTTGGCTTTTGCTACAAATATACCCCAGAGACTTAAGACTGCTTTTGCCCTTACCTCTGAGATCCGGAAATGTGGCAAAAAAATCCTGGAATCCTCCCCGGCGTCCGAGTCTGCTCAGCTGAGTTCGGGCTTCTTGAGGCTCAAAGGAAATTACAGTTTCAGAATAATATGTTTCCCATAAATAAATTACTCAGAAACTTTTTTTTTAATAAAATTTTAAAAATGTAATAAAAATGAAAGTAACGGCGAGTGAGTCTTCACAATCGGAGTGCGGCCTCGCACACAGCTGTCATATCTATAACACCTCTAAAGTTATAAGTATACATTGTCTCAAAAGTCACACTTGTATGCAGATATATTAAAATTAGTAAGGCTATATTGAGAAGTTTATTGTAAGATGCAGCCCCTTCCTTGCAACATTCTAAATAAACAAAGCATATAACAACTTAAGCCACAAAAACAAATATTTATAGTGATCTATAGATCACACATACATTATACATTAAACTTCTATAATTTCGGAGCTGGAGCTTTAAGTTACTCGTTAATACTTGCAATTCAAGATTAATCCTAATATATTCAGCCATTTTTTATATGTTTTGTTTTTTGGAGATTTTAGTTATTGATTAATTCTTGTAACAAATGCAAATGTTAGAAAACCCAGACATACGAAGCTGTACATGTGTTTCAAATGCCACAGCATGTTAAATTTGTTTTGAAAAGTCCCAACATAATATTGTGCAAGCAAATTTTGACGCCTTCTAAATCGAAACTCTGTCCCTGTAAATCATACTTTGTGTGAAAAGGAATAAAAGTTGTCAGTGTTGTACTGCCTCTAATGTTCATTGTAACTGGAAACTGCAGTGATTTTTACTGATAGGTATGTTTTATGAGATTTGCAAACATGCAGGTAAAGCACATATTGGTGAGCTGCGCAAATGTATCTGCTTTAAGTTTCAATGCGCTTCTGCAGTCCTCGGTTGTAATGAGTGGTTTTTTGAGTTACTGTTGCCTGTCTGTCAGCTCAAACCAGTCTTACCAATCTTCTCAGACCGCTGGCATCAATAAGGCAATTTTTGCCCACTTAACTGCCGTTCACGGGATGTTTTCTGTTTTTTTTTGACCATTTTCTGAGATGGTTGTGCATTAAAAATCCCTGCAGATCAGCAGTTTCTGTAAAACTCAGACCAGCCCGTCTGGCACCAACATCTATGTCACTGAAATCACCTTTCTTACCCATTCATATGATCTGTTTAACTTGAGCAGATTTTTTTTTGACCACGTCTGCATGTCAAAATGCATTGAGTGTCTTTCATGTGATTTCATGCATTGCACTTTCATTTGCTTTTCTTTCATTCCGAACTAAATTGACAACTTTCTTACGTAAATCAGATAAGAAAGGTCTAAATGTTTTTGAAATTATAAGCATGACGACTTGATTTATGCTGACATTATGCGGTGACATTGCATGACAGTAGTGCAAACAAACTCCAGTGCTAGTCATGTGGTGAACCCAATTTCATTTGTCATTTGCTGCTCTTATTTTTTATAGAACTGCTGCGTTTGATTGCACAATGCAAATATAAGATCAGGTTTCTATGATGTGGTTTGTTACGTGACACTTTATTGAGTTTTATTTATTGTGTAAGAGTTGACTTAGATGAGTGCTTTTCTGCTCTGCTAATGGAGTTGAAGACGGTGGTTGCTGCTGCACTCTTGTAAATAGTATTAGAATCATTTAATCAGAATTATAAAATGCTTGAGCTGCACAATCTTCAGGCCTGTGAAAAAGTTGTTGTCCATTCAATATATTGTTGTCCTGCATCACATGAGATAAACTTGAATTAAGGTAGCAGATGTGAATCAGAGAACACTGGCAAAAAACAATAAGTAACATTTACTTAATTTAATTTAATACTAAAAGTTTTAGCACACTGTAGGGGAATTTACAGTTAAAACCCAAGGACCAGATGTGTCGCAATGAAGACCAGGAGTCAGAGATGCGTTCAATTAAAGAAAAATTGACTGAAGAACATGGTTTGCAGTTTCATCAGCAGAAGTCAGCTTCAGTACTCTCGATGGAGTTCGTAGGCCGCTCTGTGTACAACTCAAAATCACCAACAATTATACTCTTGACAGAGAACTAATTGCGTCAATGCATAAGTCAACAAAGTTCTGATTGGTTCCAAAACCTAGATAAACTCTCTAAAGACGTATATATCTGATAAGCTGGACATTGGCAGTTGAACGTTTGTCCTGGGACTGTCTGAACTTTTCACTGTACAGACAGATACTAACACACATACGCAGAAAACATATCAGAACTTCAAGGCCGTCTAGCCCTAGCTAGAATTGTATCAGTATGGTTTGTTACACACACACTATGAAGTCATTATCTTAGAGAGTAGAAGTACAGCATAAAGCAGGATTCTTTAATATCTCATAAGCGCACGTAAGGTTACACATTTTACTCTTGCCATAACTTGATTAATAGTCAAACAAGAAATAATGTAATAATATAATTAATATCAATATGAAGGATATAGCAACTCGGCATCCACTTCTTCAATTTAATTTTTTAATGTAAGTTTTTGAGTATGGAATTTTGTAAGTTATATTTATCTAAGTTATGTAAAATTAGCAAAGGAAATAAGTAAATTTAACGTGGCCAGTTGAGTTTGATGAGTAATTTCTACTTCACTATTTTAAGATACCGGTTCTCTGCAATACTCAAGTACATTTCACCCAGTCACTTACACTTACTATATAGCATTTAAAAAACAAACAAACAAACATGATGTTATTGGGGTGATATTATGATGCTGATAAAGAGAATTTTTTTTTTTTGTTGGTTTGTTTAATTGTTTTTGTTTGTGTTTTTTGTTGTTAAAAACACATTATTTTCCACATACTGTATATTGTTGTTTCTCCTCTATGCCCCGCCTTCTGAAATGTGTCGATTTTTACAAAGCGCATTATTCTGAAAAGTGAGGTGTGCCCTGATTGGCCAGCTATCCAGTGCGTTGTGATTGGCCAAATACCTCAAGTGTGTGATGGAAATGTTATCCTCCTTACTATACTGTGATGCCGTCTCCCGGCACGACGAGACAAAACCAATAAAACCCATTACAAACAAGCCATTTGTTGCATCCAGTGGGGACATAATTACTGATTATAATGACTTATACTGTGTTTTTATGTGTTGCGTTGCGTATCGCCGCGTAAACATAAAACTATGTCTGCATTTCTGATCTGAGAAACAACAAACAACAAGCCTACTCTACACTGCTCAAAACTCGCGTTTGAATCATCAGTGGCAAATTCTTTAAATATGAAAACGTACTTACAGACTGTGAGTTGGAATCGTGTTTGTAGTTTGTGAGTTGGGATTGGAGTATTTTATTGAAGAGTTGGAATTGATTGTAGGCTACTCTACCAGGGAAACATTCCTCCATAAAATGTGCTGCACACATCTGAATATTTGGGTTGAACTGTTCTGCAACAGTGTTGTAAATACAACGTAACCACTGATTTCTAGTTCAAAATGGCAGCGACAGCAACAGCGAGAATAAAAGTTATGCCTTCTTTCTTTATGTGAACATTTGGTCGGTTTATGCAAATCTTCCCACATTGTGACGTAGACATGTGGGGGCGTTTAAACGAGGCATTTTAGGAGGGCGTGAACAAGTCTTAACTTATTTAAAAAATATCTCTTTGGGTTTGAGACTTCAGTCTTTGCAACTTTACAGATCTTATTTATGCACGAACAGCTTGTAACACTCCAAAGAGAAAGGGAAACTTGAAATCACATCATATGACCCTTTAAAGCATGTGGTTCACTTACAAACATGTATGTAAACAAGTAGACAGCTTGTTGTCCTTTTTAAGATAATATGTCTACTCAATATAGTTATAACCCAAATGAATAAAGCAAGCTGACCACTTGGTACACAATACACAATGGTGGTAACAATCAGTTGATAGTGTAAAAAATGAACTCCAGATGTCACAAAACAGCACTTTACTAAACCTGACAACAAAACCAGCCATAAAACAGTGTAAATACAACTCGAAAGCAGTGAGAAATTTTATTTTATTTATTATTCATGCCCCGGTGCATGATGGGAGGGGAACAACAGGATCATAACTTTGATATTTACTCAAACAATCAGTTCTAAGTAAAATATACTTATAAGTGCAAACTTTAATTTCTACAAGCTTAAATTGAGTACTAATATAGAATTGACCCTTTCTTTTAAATTCTTGCCTGAACTAAATTATTTAATGTAGAAATTACATTTGTTTTTCTGTAGTATTTACTTCACCACAAAATAATTTTTATCAGTGAATGTCATAACTATTTTTAAAGCATGTTTGATTGTTTAATGTAATGTAAGTATTTTACAAATACATTTAATTGTTCGGCATGAATTAGCCATAATATGTTAACATACAAGTGGTTTTATTGTAATTTCCCTCCTTAAAAAGTGTATAAAAATTGAGTGTATTGCTGTTCCTGTTCATTTCGCAGGGAACCACATACAGGTAAAAAACTGAATGCACTCTAAGTCGCTTTGGATAAAAGCATCTGCTAAATGCATAAATGTAAATGTAATAAATGAGTCATTATGCATTTAACCTTAACCCTGACACACAAACACACTCTTCAGGGTGGAAGTATAATATAGAAAATGAAGAAGTGAAACATGCACAACTGAAAGGAGAAACGCTTGCGGGGACTGTTTTCATTTTACCTTCCTGTGTGTCTTACATATTGTCTTGTACAAATATGGGGCGGGAGGAGAGAGATGGTGAACATGATGTGATGTTGTGTTTTCTCAGGAGAGCAGTATGGACAGTTCAGAAATCAAAGGGCAAAGGCATGAGTGAAGATGACCTTAAAAGCAGCTAAAAGTGAGTATGCAAGCACACACATAAATAGTACAGTGGTATTTGTGCAGGGCCGTTAAGATGCTTCACTTCATCTAGAACACTTTAAATAGCACTTTTTATTTTTGTGTAATCGCATGTTAATTTATAGACTATGCAGAAAATATGTGATATGTTTAAATCGTTTTGTCAAAAAAAGATATAGACAAATGAATACAAATTGTACTACAGTAAAACAGCATTTAGGAGCACAGTTGAAGTACAGTCTGAAGTCCAGTACGTGCCACAACATTATGTGTAAAAGTATACATAAGAAAACCAGTGATCAATTATGACAAAATTTAGGAACATAGTGCAAGTCATGTCTGTTGTTATTTTTATGGAACTTATTGTATATGACTATACACTAATACTTCTTATAATAATCATACTTCGTCTTCTTATTATTATTAACAAAATTCATCCAATAAAGAAATGTACTAGTTTTGTACTAATACCTTTATACTGTAAAATAAAAATACAAAATTACAATATTATTATTTAATAATACGTATATAACACTGAATCATGAACTGCACACTGCCACACTCAACTCTGTAACACACATACTTATTATTAATACATTAATGGTTTAATTATATCATGTAATATTGTTATATTACTTTATAAAAATGATATCGATGAAGAAATGTACTACTTCAGTACATTTACCTGCAGATAAATAAATAAAAGCATAATAGTCAAAAATTTTGAAGCACAGTTGAAGTGCAGTTTTAGAGACTTTAACATTAATGTGATGCAATATAATATGTATGCGAAAACTGCTTAAAAACTACATTTACGAACATAGCATAAGTCATGCCTGTTGTTTTTATGGAACTTATTCCACATGACTATACAACAGCAATATTTTTTTTTTACAATAGTAAAATTAGTACTGCTATTTATGACTGTCTTAATGTCTTTGCTATACAAATAAGAATAATAACAAATGTTTTTTTTTTTTTTTTTTTTTTTTTTTTTTTTGTGGCTTTAATAAAAAATATATTATATTTAGTAATATTTATGTTTATTTTTTTATTTATTTTTGCTTTCTTTTTGGCGGGAACAGTGCAGGGAGACCTTAAGCTCCACATTTGATGACAACAAATTTATGCACTATTTTCATTACTAGATGGCCAGCACATCATGCTGCATTTTCAAATATATGAATTTATAAAAGGCCCAAACTCACTGCAGGAGATGGAGTGATTGTGGAACAGCATTTACTGTGAATTAATATGAGTTTTATTATTACACAATAACAACAAAAGTTTAATGCAGCTTCAAATTATGTTTTCTTCCTGTAAATTAGAATGTGTCCTGTTTTGATTATTATTACTATTATTATTATTTTTGGATAAAAAAAGTGCCTATCATATATTTTTACCCTGAATTACAGGAGACATGCACTCACTAAAATGTCATTCAGTGTAACAATAGTTCATACACCAAAAAATCTTGTCATGCATATTTAGAACAAAAACATTTTATGACATTGATAGACTCTATTTAAAGGGTTAGTTCAGCCAGAAATGAAAATTATGTCATTAATGACTCACCCTCATGTCGTTCCAAACCCGTAAGACCTCAGCAAAGATGTCAGCAAAACATCTAATAATTTTAAATATAATGCAATTTATTATGTATGTAAAATGTATTATATTATTACATTTTTTCCTTTAGATATTTTAATAAGTGGAGGCCAGAATAAGAATGTTGTTTAATTTTTGCATAAATATATCTGTTACAGTGAATGAATATGAAACATTATTAAACCCATATTTTGACAATTTATTTTCACAAAGGTTATTGAAATATTGAAGTACATTTACTTGCATTTTATATACTTTCTATGTATGTGTGTATTATGTATATTAAGTTGTAAAATATATATACAGGAAATATGTGATATGTTTAAATCGTTTTGTCAAAAGAGATATAGACAAATGAATACAAATTATACTACAGTAAAACAGCATTTAGGAGCACAGTTGAAGTACAGTCTGAAGTCCAGTATGTGCCACAACATTATGTGTAAAAGTAGGCACGTTGTAAAATATATACAGTGCATTTTGCTGACAAATGTAGTGTTTATTTTTTTTTCTCTCTCTCTCAGTTTAGAGTGTTAAAGATATCTGTCACAATTAACACAACGCGGAACATCTTTACAAGCGCATCGAATGGGAGACTTTTCAGATGCCCACTCTGACTTCACCTCAGCACCAGACACTAGAAAACAAATGCAGAAAAGGTACAGGTGATGAGGGAGTGTCAGTAGAACATCACTAAACTGTGGTCAGATGAGATGTTGTCAGGCCATATGTCAGTAAAAACTAATTTTCCCGTCCTGACAGCTGTTATACTGTGCTCGTAGCACATGCCCTTCAATTGAGCGCACAATATTAAAAACAAATTAAGCTACAAGCATGCAATGTCTTAGTTATGTCATCTGTTAAGTCATGAAGTTACCCAAAAGGTGAGTAAAGCTGCCTTAAAACTGTGCATGCATTGTTATAAACAAGTCACATTTAAAAACATGGAGGGATTTTCAAAACTGTCTTCCTCATCTAACACACCCGATTCAACTCATCAGCTCCTTAGTAGAGAGTAAAGTAAAGGTAAAGAGTTGATACATGTCAGATCCATGTCACGTTCAGCAGCGGCAGCTCTTAAAGTAATAGCAGCCAAATAACCTAATAACCAGCTGCTGTGACGTCTGTTAATCAAAGAACAGAATTTCTGTATATTTCCAACTTGCTGAAGGGTGCGGGTAAAATGTGACATTTATTAAAAATGGGTTTATGTTGAGATTGATTTAAGTTCATTTGAATTAAAAGTTGTAATTTTTAAAGTCTAATAAATGTTAAAATTGATAGCTCGGAATTATACTGTAATGTCGAATGGCTATAGTCAACGGTTAAATATTAGGAAAAAGAAAACAATTTCATAGAAACATCATATATTGGCCTTCAGTCATAAAAAAATATTTAAAATGTACTGTATGTTGTTTCTATTTTATTTGAAGATTGAATGTGAATTTAATTCAGTATAAAAGTATATATATATAAAACTTTAATGTTAGGTGAGATTAATCTTGATTATTATTATTATTTTTTTTTAATGTGGGATTTATATATGCAGTATAAATAAATAAAATGAATGCGACAGCATCATGTCAGAACTGCAAACTATCACACATTCGAGACTCACACTCTTATATCGTGTCCATTTTCTCATGCAATGCAATGCAAAAAAACACACACAAAAAAAACACCCTCAAATGACAGCAAGGACAGCTTCAGATGAAACTTTTGATAATAGGATATTTGTGATATAGAGTCAGTGCTCTTTGGAGAACCTCAGAAGTTTATTTTCAGAATTGTGTTTTCGGGGGAATTGAGCTCTGTAGCCAATCACAGACACACACAGCTGCTGATTTCTTGAACTTTCAAGTCAAATTCATTCGCTGTTCAAAAATCCAGATTTCTTTCTTGACTCATGATTCATGAATCGTCTCAACAACAAACAGTGTGTAGACACGATGTCGAGCGCTTTATTGATTATATCATAACAGAACATGTAATCGAGAGCGAGAGGGAGAAATGAGTTCATTTTCACAATCGCAGTGATTGATACAGGGACAACCAAAGCAATGGACGGGAGAAACTGGTAGAATTTCTGAATGTATGTAAATGGTAAAAATGAGGAAGAATCAAATTATAATCATTTATTGCTATTGTGTTAATATGGAATCATGTGAGCAATAGAAAATAACTAATCTGATTAGGAGTATTTTAAAATGTAATATAATCTAATTACAAGTACTTAATTTTTGGAATCTGATACCATAATTAGGATTACATGTAATTAGTTATAAAACAGCACTGCTCACGTATTACATTTGCATTTTACTAGAGCATCCTCGCTCATTTCAGAAGCACCTTTGGTTAGGACAGGGTTAACACTGCTTCTGTTAACCCCCGCATTGCAGAACCAAACTTCTACAGTGTGGAACGATGTGATGTTAGAGCATAACATCTAGATGCTAGGCAACAGTCACCCAATCAACTGCATCATTTACGTGCAGTTACGGAAACATAGAGCACTGTATAAACAGTTGTTTCATCGTTTGAGTGGAAGAAATGTCAAATGGTGACAGATTCATCCTTACCCTGCAGAAGTCCATTCTAGAAAACTTGATAGTGCAGTCGGAAATATGTAACATCAGGATGCACAACTCTAGAGCTCTTATGTATGCACAGCATATAATCCGATCAATGACACTGCAAATATGCAAATAAGAACCTTCACCTAAAATGAGTGTAAAACATCAGATTACGAATACCCAGGATTAATTGTTAACCCCGGGTAAATTATGAGCAGTGTGAAACATGAAGATAACCCAGGATTCCCTTTACCTGGTTGGCAGCCCAGTGCCGGTTTTAATAAAAACATAATAAAAGCTGTCTCTCTCTCTCTCTCTATTTCTTGTTCTCTTTCAGCATGGTTTTTAAGACTCCTCCCGGTTGTGTTCTTCTTCATCTGTTACTATTGCTCCCAGTTCTACTTTGAGAGGTTAGTGCCGTCACCTGCAGTGTATCAAATACATTATGCTTTCATTGGTTTTTATTGCTTGTGTTCTTCTCAGGCTGAGACATGCAAAAGCTTTCAAGGTGTTTTTATGCTAACTACTGATTTGCTCTTTTCTTTAAGCTATGGAGGCAGTGGAAAGTCCCCTCAGCCCACTGTTTCTCTCTGTCACAACTTTCACTTGCAGAGGAAATGGGAGAGTCTCAAATTAAAGTATGTGACATCATATTCACATGTATAACCTGTTTTGGGGAAACTGTAGCTTACCTAGCTTGAAAATTGGAAATTAAGATTCTGTCATCATTTAATCATTCTCATTCATGTTATTCAAAACCTGTATGACTTTATTTTTATTTTTTGTTTCTGTGGGACATAGATTAAGATGAAATACATTTTAATAGCATTAACATGTGTAAGTCTGTTTTTTTATATTTTTTATTATATATATATATATATATATATATATATATATATATATATATATATATATATATATAATTTCTCTGAGTGGTTCAAAACTTGATGACTTAGAAATGCAATCTGAACAAACAAAAAAACAAAAAGATTGACTCCATTCAGTAAGGCTAAATGGTTATAAAAAATGAACTGAAGTCAATGAATTGGAAAGTGCATTTATTTAAAATATGTTTTTGAATAAAATCTGTATACCAGATGCAAAGTTGAACGAACAAACACAACAATGAAGTTAGAGAGGTAGACAGTAGAGAGGTTTGCGTATTTGCTTGTAAATGATGGTGAAATAGAAGAATTTACACACAAATAAGAGCTGCATAATATCTATATTAGTGCTATCAAATGATTACTCATTATAAATTGCATTTAAAATAAATGTTCTTGTTTACACAATATGTGACCCTGGATCACAAGACCAGTCTTAAATTTTATTTATATCTGTATTATTAAAGTTATACTATTTATGACTCACCCTCATGTCGTTCCAAACCCGTGAGACCTCCGTTCATCTTCGGAACACAGTATAAGATATTTTAGATTTAGTCCGAGAGCTTTCTGTCCCTCCATTGAGAATGTATGTACGGTATACTGTCCACGTCCAGAAAGGTAATAAAAACATCTTCAAAGTAGTCCATGTGACATCAGAGGGTCCGTTAGAATTTTTTGAAGCATCGAAAATACATTTTGGTCCAAAAAATATCAAAAACTACGACTTTATTCAGCATTGACTTCTCTCCCGGGTCTGTTATGAGCGCGTTCACAGCACTAGTTTAGTGATATCACAGTTCGCGAACGAATCAGTGATAACCGGTTCTTCTTGAACGACGAATCACTCGATGTAACCGGATCTTCTTGAACCAGTTCACCAAATTGAAAGAACTGAATCGTTTGAAACGGTTCGCGTCAACAATAAGCATTAATCCACAAATGACTTAAGCTGTTAACTTTTTTAACATGGCTGACACTCCCTCTGAGTTCAAATAAACCAATATCCCGGAGTAATTCATTTACTCAAACAGTACACTGACTGAACTGTACATGAACACAGAGCCGAGCCAGATAACGAACGAAACATTGACTCGTTCCCGAGTCAAGAACCGTTTCTGTCGGACGCGTCCGGTTCGAGAACCGAGGAGCTGATGATACTGCGCATGCGTGATTCAGACTGACACATAGCGCGTCTGAACCGAACTGGTTCTTTTGGTGATTGATTCTGAACTGATTCTGTGCTAATGTTATGAGCGCGGGTAAACCGAAGGCTTGAATCAAGGGCAATCATCGCCAATGAAGTCATTACGTCGAGCGCGAAAGAACCTGGTGAACCGTTTTCGGCAACCGGGTTATTGAATCAAACTGTCCGAAAGAACCGGTTGGCGGAAAAGAACAGAACTTCCCATCACTACCGGTGATCCAAAAAACCGATGCAACCGGTTCTTGACTCAAGAACGAGTCAATGTTTCGTTCGTTATTTGGCTCGGCTCGTGTTCATCTTCAGTTCTCTCTTCACAGCAGTTCAGTCCGTGTACTGTTTGAGTAAATGAATTACTCCGGGATATTGGTTTATTTGAACTCAGAAGGGAGTGTCACCCATGTTAAAAAAGTTAACAGCTTAAGTCATTTGTGGATTAATGCTTATTGTTGACGCGAACCGTTTCAAACGATTCAGTTCGATTTGGTGAACTGGTTCAAGAAGATCCGGTTACATCGAGTGATTCGTTCGCGAACCGGATATCACTAAACTAGTGTTGTGAACGCGCTCATAACAGACCCGGGAGAGAAGTCAATGCTGCTGAATAAAGTCGTAGTTTTTGATATTTTTGGACCAAAATGTATTTTCGATGCTTCAAAAAATTCTAACGGACCCTCTGATGTCACATGGACTACTTCAAAGATGTTTTTTATTACCTTTCTGGACGTGGACAGTATACCGTACATACATTCTCAATGGAGGGACAGAAAGCTCTCGGACTAAATCTAAAATATCTTAAACTGTGTTCTGAAGATGAATGGAGGTCTCACGGGTTTGGAACGACTTGAGGGTGAGTCATTAATGACATAATTTTCATTTTTGGGTGAACTATCCCTTGCAGCACAAGACCAATCTTTGTAGCAATAGCCAAAAATACATTGTATGGGTTAAAATTATAGATCTTTCTTTCATGCCAAAAATCATTAGGATATTAAGTAAAGATCATGTTCCATGAAGATATTTTGTAAATTTCCTACCTTAAATATATCAAAACTTAATTTCTGATTAGTAATATGCATGGCTAAGAATTCATTTGGACAACTTTAAAGGCAATTTTCTCAGTATTTAGATTTTTTTGCACCCTCAGATTCCAGATTTTCAAAAAATTGTATCTCGGCCAAATATTGTTGATGTATAAATAATGATGTACACTTAAGACTGGTTTTGTGGTCCAGGGTCACATATATGTGTGTGTACTGTGTATATTTATTATGTTTCTATAAACACACACACATACAGTATATATTTAGAAAATATTTACATATATATTTTCATATTCATATCATTTATATTGTATACAAATATATTTCATATATAAACCTAAAATATTTTTCTGAAATATATACATATGTGTGTGTGTGTGTGTGTGTGTGTAGTTATATATATATATATACAGTACACACGCATATATTATATAAACAACTTTTATTTGGGATGTGATTAATTGCGATTAATCGTTTGAGAGCACTAATCTAAATGACCTAAACAAACAAACAAACAAAAGAAGTACATCATTTTATTGTTCTGTACTGTTAGTTACATTCTAACTGTTACGTTACGGTAAGTTACATTCCTTTCGTTCTGTCCCTGGTCAAAGTGATACGAATGGCCAAAGTGTGAGCTTTTTAAAAACTTTGGAGGGTTAAATAACATTTTAATAGAATTATTATAAATTGACATGCCACCTCTTACGGATTGGCACCTGTGTTTTCTGTATTGTAGTGTTCTGTGTGTTATTGGTTTACACAGCTGGCCGCTCCCCATCGGTGCATGTAGAGTCTCACCTTTCTCCATCTGCAGTTTCACCTTCTGCATGTATTTGTTTATAGATTTGCCTGCTATCGGATTTGGCTGCTAATGCTGTAAATTACTGGAGCAGTGTGCTGAATATTATCAATGTCTTTGATATTTAATGATTTTCTGATCGTCCCTGATTCACGTTGCTATCAGATCTAGGAAGACCAACCTTTTAGTATCATAGCAAAAATCCTAGTGTTTCAGTTTCAGTGTTTACACCAAGCAACATTCAATGGCAAAACTTAAGCTGCTCAAAAGACAGATCTGTCCACATTAATGCAGCACAACGAACTTGGGACCCACTTTACATTAAAGGAATCTTTCACCCAATAACATCTTTTGATTTAAAAAGCTGTGCATCTGTCAAAAAAAAAACCCGCCTACAAAAACTTACTTGTACATTTCTTGTTATGCTATTTGATTACCAAAAATTTGATTAGATTTTTTTATCAACTCGTTTTATTTCAAACAGCAAATAATCTGAGGCTTCATTAATCTGAGTGTATGCACCTCAGTTTTTGAGTCAACACTGACAAAATAATCCACAAATAATGTTTTTTTTTTTTTTTTTTATTCAAAAACTGAGGTGCATGAGCTCAGATCAACTTAAAAGGTTTCAGCTGTTAACAGTTGGCCAGTGTATCTGGAGGAAATGTATTCAGTGTGGAAATGTATAGTCTGGGGCAATGTATTCAAAATGGTTTACTCTGTCACAGAATACAGGCACAGAAATGGATGAAAATGGACAGCTTTTTTCCTAACAGCAGCTCTTAAAAGCCATCAGGATTTCTCCTGCAGCTGGTGTAGCCAGAGAATAACAGGGCACTTAATGAAAAAGGACACTCCCCTCACTCTCGGGCGGTGAGAGCGATTTAAAGCCTGGCAGCACTGTAAAACCAACACATCCACGTGTGATGATTCTGACTGTGCTGTTATGACAGACTAGCTTGGTTAACCCTAACTACAGTACACAAAGACAACACAGCCAAACTAGTGCCCTGTGTAATATGTATCCGTGTTGATTGTAAGTGGATATACAGTTGTCACAGGACAATTCTGTCATTGTTTTAGCATTGTTTTCATTTATTTTTGTGTGTGTGTGTGTGTGTGTGTGTGTGTGTGTGTGTGTGTGTGTGTGTGTCTTAAGCTCATCAAGGCTGCTGCATTTATTTGATCAAAAAATACAGAAAAAAATAGAATATTGCAAAATATTATTGCAATTTAAAATAATGCTTTTCTATTTTAATATGCTTTAAAATATATTTTATTTCTGTGCATCATTACGCCATTCTTCGGTGTTACATGATTCTTTAGAAATTATTCTAATGTGCTAATATAATATCTACAGGAACCTGTGATACCTTTTTTTTCAGAATTTTTGGATGGATAAAAGAACAGCACTTATTTAAAATATAAATATTTTCTAACAATACAAGTCTTTAGTATCACTTTTTATTAACTTAACACATCCTTGCTGAATACAAGTATTCATTTCTTTCAAAGAAAGAAAGAAAGAAAGAACAAATGTTAATTCTGTTATTAAAATAAAATAAATAAAATACTGCAGAGTTTTGAACAATAGTGTATATTATGTTTACATTTCATAATTTAAAAATAATGACTTTTTTACATTTATAAAACATACATATATAAATTTGTATTATCATTAATATAATATAATTATATTAATATAAAATGTTAACTGCTGACACACAAAAGACAATTTCCATGAATACATACAAAAATAGGGCAAGTTTTTTTTCATCTATGTTTGAAATAAATGGTCAGTAATATATGTATATAATGTGTATCATGAATTATTATCATATTATTATATGATGATAATATTAAGAACAAAGTTAATACACACGCGCACGCACACACACATATACAGTGTATTAAATATTTAATATATGTTTGGATGCTGTAGTAATTATTAAGACAGTGCTGCACATAATAATATTTTCCAAAATGTATCAGAAAATAAATGCAATTTTCACACAATTAATATTTTCTGTTTTTATTTTGTTTTACTGACACAGCATGAGCCGAAAGACCGAGCTCTTTCTAAAGCTGAAGGATTTCTTCTGGCTGGAACATCTCTCAGCTGAAGCTCTGCCCTACGGTATTAAAGGCAGCGGTATGTACAGCTTCTGTTGCTCTGCTCTCTTATAATCTTTCCTTTAATACAATAGTTAAATCTACTGCAAAGTCATTGAGCTAATGCTTATGTTAAACCTGACTTGCATAAATCTTGTTGCTGAAACCTCACATGCCCCCGAAACCATTCAGTCAACATATATAAAGAAGTTAGTCTGTTCTAACGATGCTCATCGTTCTGCGTGCAATCCGTTCATGTTGATACGTTCATAATGGTGCACTTTGTTCAGATACTTTCTTCTTTGTCTCTGCAGAGCTCCTGCTTCTGAAGGTCTTGGCAGTGACTTACAGCTACACAATGCCAGCAAACATAGAGAGGTGAAGTAGGGCCGAGCTGCTTTCACAAGTATCTTAACTCTGAACTCAAGCTCCCATAAACTTGTAGAAATCATTCCTAAGATATGGTCTTTTGCTTCAGTTGCTTATGACTTGTTGCGGTGTGGAGTGAATTACTGCACACATTAAAAATGAATTACAGTAATGCTCTTGCTCATGTTCAAAACTATCGTGCTTGATATAATAACCACTGAAAAGACAGAATGAAAGGAGAACGGGTAATAGTGACTAAATAACTAAAAATTATGATGTTTGTTTAATGTCTATTACTAAAGAAATAAAAACTTGCTAAAAATTCACTCGCCGTCAGGTCATCCAAGGTGTAGATGAGTTTGTTTCTTCATCAGATTTGGGGAAATTTAGCATCCCATCACTTGCTCACCAATGGATGCTCTGCAGTGAATGGGTGCCGTCAGAATGAGAGTCTGAACAGCTGATAAAAACATCACAATAATCCACACCACTCCAGTCCAACAGTTAACATCATGTGTAGAGAATACCTGTGTGTTTGTAAGAAATGAATCCATCAAGACATTTTAATTTTAATCAATTGCTTCCAGCCAAAATACAAGTCCATAATCCCTAATAACATCTCCTGTTGTCTCTCATGTCAAAGTCCAGTCACATATTTGTTTAGAGCTGTTTTAGCTTGTAAACAGAGCTTGATCGGTGCAGAATTCTCTCCTGATTCAGACAAGACAACGTTTTCACTGGAGGAAACATTATTAAGGATTATGGACTCATATTTTAGCAGAAAGTAATGTTTTGAAGTTAAAACCATCTTAACAATGGATTAGTTTCTTACAAATTAGCAGTTTTTGTCTTCTCCAGATGTTAACTGATGGACTGGAGTGCTGTGGATTACTTGTGGATTATTGTGATGTTTTTATCAGCTGTTTGGACTCTCATTCTGACGGCACCCATTCACTGCAGAGCATCCATTGCTGAGACACTGATGCAATGCTACATTTCTCCAAACCTGATGAAGAAACAAACTCATCTACATGTTGGATGGCCTGAGGCAAATTATCTTTGGGTGAATTATTCCTTTAAGTTGTGTTTAGACATAGTAAAAATGTGTAATTTAATAGAAATTGCAAAGAAAATAAAATCGCTTCAATAATATTTAGGTTGACACGCAACATTTTCTGAACTAAAGCACCTCATTTCACTACAAAACCAACTTTTTTGTGGCCTTTGTTGTGTACCGCACTCATGGAAAGTGCTCTGTGTGTCAGCAGCTTAGATTGCAGGACGTGTGCAGTCATTGGAAACGGCTTTTCCATAAAAAACAGTTCTCTGGGGGAGATCATTAACAAATACGACGTGGTGATCAGGTAAATAAAACCTTCACCTCTGTTTGACCTTTCAGTGTTTCTGTTACACTGTCTTTAATTAGCATTTAAGAAAAAAAGACTCTTTTCTGATGTAGGTCCTCAGAAAGTTTTAGTTACAGCTTTTTTTAGTTAATTTCTCCTCTCCATCTCTTGTTGTCCAATGAATATTTTTTTTTGTTTGTATGTACAGCGTGAAAGCCTTTCCATTAGACTGGCTTGCATTTTGCATTCTTGTTTTATTGCAAGTCTGTTGAGTGGCATATAACAGCCTCGCTTAACAATACCTCCTGAAATTAAAGCTCTGCTTGGCTACTGTTTCTCAAGCTGCTTTATAGCCTTGTAATGAACAAATGGCATTTTATTTTTTCTAAGCCTCTAACAAATGGCAGAATTTGGCTGGGTGTGTTTTTTCAAGGTCTCTCGTCCTCGCTGTGTTCTCAGAAGATAATCGCAGCGGGGGAGGAGAGCCGAGCCGCTTGACATTTGGTGTTGAGTTACAAATCCTGATGCTTCGAAGTTGCCATTATGTAGAGATTTGAGCAGAACACCAGCTCCTCTCAAATCTCATTTGTGAGAAAAAGGGAGGTTTTTCCTGCACAGATTCACTCCCATGAAAAATAAGTTGTAATGTGGGAGTTAGTTGATAAGGATGTGCTTTTAGTCTCTCACGCCAAGTCCATGACGTCAATAAAACTGTGGGAGCAGGGATAATTAAAACACTTTTGGTCATCTGATGTTTAATGTTTAACAGTTTGCAAAAGACTCATAATTGTATCCTAATTAGTGACTTGGTGTTTGGAAACAAAGGGCCTACTTTGCATCAGCAACACTCAATGACAAACAAGTCATTCATAAGAAGACAGCTGATGGCACCTGTAGTCATAGCAACTAGTTTCTAACTAATTAATCATTTGTTTGTTAATCATAAATATAATAACATCTTGTGTGTCAGGCAGTCGTTCATGCAATGGTATGCAAACTCATGATACTACTAAACAGCTAATTTAATAATTCAGCAATCAGATATTTATTTATCAATCATTGGACATCTATTTGGAAGTTGAAAAAGAAACATTTTAGCATTTCAACAATTATTAAATGATCAATATGTTTTGAACTACTATGTTTTTTTTTTAACTACAAAAATACAAAACACTAAAGTGTTTTGATACAAAATATGAGCCCATTTTTATCAACCCTATCAAATACAAATTACAAAATCCTATTTTATATTTGCAATACATGTATCATAAATACTGCCCTTTCCCGCTTGTCGGTACATTCAGCAGTAACTTGAACCATATTTCAAAGACAATACAAGTAATTATGAAATTACATATAAAGACATACTGAAGCCCTACTTAAGTGGGTCATAAAATGCACATAAGTTCCACTAAATACATTAAATTTAAACTCTAATACATTTTCATTTAATTTTAAATAACATGCTGGTAAAGTGACTTTAAACATTACAGTCAGTGCACACTTCAGTATATTCTTTTTAAGTATAATATTTCCATAACAGTAACTCATTAAAAGTAGGCTTAAAGGGTGGCTTTTCACAGTTTTGAACATCCTTGATCTTTCTGATTCTGATGAAAATGCAAATTCAATCTCTGACAGCAGGTGGCGCTTATAGAACACTAGCAGTGTTTCCTGAGTTATTGCTGCACGCAGCGCTGCGCTAATTAACACTCCTTTAATGGGTATTTAACAACGGTAAGAGGAAAAAGAAAATGCCATCTAAACTTTTCGGAAGACTGTCAGTTCTCCTCAGAAATACATCCATATTCACCCCACCCTAATTCCATAATTATGGTTTTATTTCAGTATTTCAGTGAATTTGTTCTGTCTGGTGCAGTATCTTCTCTTCTTGCGCGACTATTCTCTCCTCTTTGTGTCCGTCTTCAGTGCATCTGTCTTAAAGATAATATATCATGATGATCACGACGTTTGTGTTACCAAATTGCATTCTGTCAGGAATAACCTGCCCGCTGGTCATTTCTGATTACTGTCAGTTATGCTGGCGTTGCCAGATATTGAAAAAAACAAAAGAATCTAAAAATAAATGAACCGCAATGAGTCCAATTCTTGAGATTTGGAAATAATATAAAGATATCGCTGTCCCTAACTTGCAACCTCCCACTTTATTCACTTCCCAAATTAAGTGGAAAACAAACAAACAAACAAACAAACAAAAAAACCTTAGCTTATAATGCGTGCTTATAATACGTATATCTGGCAACACGACTGAGTCTGAGTCCGCATCCTCAATCACAACTCGTTCAAGGGACGAGGCCATGTAACCTTTTCACGATGATAATATTTATTTATTTATTTTTTTAAAACCCAGATAGCTTGCTGAAATACTTCTGCGGCCGCCTCATCTACCTGATCAAGACCTGTCCCGGTGACCCTGATCGCGCCTAATCTGCCTTCCTTTTCCACTATATGCCTTCCGTCTCCACTATACTCTCTCTCACACATACATACATTCTTCTCTTAGATACACATATTCTCTTCAGACATACATACATTCTATATATATATATGTATGTGAAAGGAGAATGTATGTGTGTGAGAGTAGAAATGTATGTGAATGGAGAATGTATGTGTGAAAGCAAAAATATATGTATGTGAAAGGAGAATGTATTTGTGTGTGAGAGTAGAACTGTATGTATGTGTTAGGAGAATGTATGTGTGTGAAAGCAAGAATATATGTATGTGAAAGGAGAATGTAAGTGTGTGAGAGTGCCAGAATGAATTATGGCTTGTACGGCCCCTCATATAAAACCATCTCTGATCTTTCTACCACAACTGTTCTTCGGCTGGTTCTTCATGTATACCTTGATTGACAGATGTCTTGTCCAGTCAGCTGTGAGTAATCGCGCGCAGTCTCAAACTATACCTACCTCTTCCGGTTTGTCTAATTTGTCGTTGTATTTTCTGACTTGCTTTTTTGTTTTCGAATTTGTCATTGAGTTTTCTGACTTGTTATAATGTTTTCTGAATTGTTGTTGTGTTTTCTGAATTGTTATTCTGTTTATTAGATTTTCATTTGCGTTTGTAACTTGTCATTTTGTTTTCAGAATTGTGATTTGTTTTGCACTTCCTCGGCCACCGTATAAAAAAACTGTATCTGTATAATCTGTACAAGAGAGGAACAATATGTTTAAATACGTCATTTAATGACAAAGAACTTTAAGCATACGTTTATAAATAAGCTTTTGTTAATTTTTTTGGATGTAGTAAAACACATACAGATGTAGCACAAAACAAACATTTCTTCTGTCGCTGACCATAATTCTGGCTAGGATTGGACATGAAATACTGTGATGCATGTGAAAATGGGCTGAGAATTGAACAAATAGTTGTAATGTGGCTCAGAGGAAGAGAGCAATCATGTCTTTGTGGTGTTTTTCTGCTGATTAAAACTTCTTCACCTTACAAGTTGTTGCCAATCACAAAAAAATGCTATGAAATGCACATCATGTTTTATGAGAAAGCATGAAATAGGCACAAGTTTTGGAATCGGCACCAAAAATAAGTAAGATACAAGGACTGGATTTCATTCAAAAAATACGATGCAGGAAGGAAGCAATGCTGATTCCAAATCTCCAAATCGGATTTGACCTTTGACCTTATTATGCACTGTTCAATTCAAGTTTATTGGTATAGCGCTTTTCACAATACAAATCGTTGCAAAGCAACTTTACAGAAAATGAAGTTTCTACAATATTTAGTAGTAGCTTATCAGCTTATCATGCACTGCTCCCATATCTTTCTGTGTCAGGCTGAATGATGCGCCGGTTAGAGGCTATGAGGAGGACGTGGGTAACAAGACCACGTTACGACTGTTTTATCCTGAATCTGCCTCCTATAATCCTGGTACCCACAATGACCCAGACACCTTGCTGGTCCTGGTTCCTTTCAAGCAGCAGGACCTCCGCTGGCTCAAAGAGATCCTGTATGATGAGAAGAGGGTCAGTCTGTCTCACTTCTTTTCCTCATGTGCCAGCATGCACCTGGTTTCCCAGTAGTCATGAGGCGCTGTACTCAATTTAGGTCCGAAAGGGTTTCTGGAAGCTTCCGCCCCAGATCTGGCTCGGCCGGGCCAGTCAGATCCGTGTCCTGGACCCATATTACCTTCGACTGACAGCCAGCAAGCTGCTTCAAATTCCCCTGCAACCGCGCAAACAACAGGTGAGATCTGCACACACGGCCAGGATTCAGAGAAGGATAAACACTCTTATTGCCATGGAGACACTCTTACTTTGGCAGAACAGATGTTCCAAATAATAGGATTGCTTTTGCTGTCATTTCAGACATGCATATGTAGTCCCATTTATGTATTTGATAGTAATGGAATGTTTATATATATATATATATATATATATATATATATATATATATATATATATATATATAGTGGGATATATATATATATATATATATATATATATATAAAATAAAAATTTAAAATTATATTATTTCTTATTATTTTCTATAATATTTATAAATGAAGAAAACATAATTCTGTTGAATTAACGATCATTTTGTCCAATATATTTTAAACTTCAAATCAGAACAGAGTCTCCTGTGCTTTGTGGGAGGAACACTGTATTTGCATTATGGAAAAAAGACACACAAATAAGTTCTGATTGCAAATTTTCCAGGTGACAGTGGAAGACAATATGTTTTTAGCAGACAGATTCCATGCAAATATTTTGGGATCTGAAACTTTTTAATCTTTTTGAAAGAAGTCTCATTTATTTGATCCAAATTACAGTAAAAACTACAAAATTACAGTATAATTTGAATTTTCAGCATCATTACTCCAGTCTTTACGGTGGCCAGGAAGTGCAAAACAGATTATAATTATGAAAACAAAATAACAAATTACAAAACAAAATGCAAATCTAAAAAACAAAATAACAATTCAGAAAACACAACAACAAATCAGACAAACTGGAAGAGGTAGGTATAGTTTGAGACAGCACTATTGGTTTGGGATTATGCACCACTGACTGGACGAGACATCTGTCAATCAAAGTATACAGGAAGAACCAGCCAAAAACAGCAGAGTCGTGGTAGAAAGTTCGGAGATGGTCTTAAAGTAGCTCAGTTTAAATGTAGTGTATGAATTGCGCTTACTATGGAATAAAACATACAATTGTCTATTTACTAGTGGTGGGCATAGATTAATTTTTTAAATCTAGATTAATCTCACTGTAATCTTGGAATTAATCTAGATTAAAATGGCTCATTTGAATTCTGCCGAAGGCATTCAAATTATGTTCAATAAGATGTACTTGTTAGTACTGATAGAGCTGTGCTGCACTCAAACACAGTAGTTTGACGACGACTCTTCCCCTGCGCTACATTGCTTGGCCCGGCATCTTCCGCATTAGCTAAAGGATGCTTTGCGTTTAGGTGGGACTTGAGACTGGAAGAACTCCAACAGTAAACTAATTCTGCATTGCACAAGTTGCAAACGACCTTATGCCGATTTCACACATACTCCGTCTGCAGTGCGTATGTGTTGCATTTTTTTTTTTTTACGCACCCATGTTAACGGATTCCAGCGTTCACGCGGTTTCGGTCCATCAGTGCGTTCCAGGAGCGGTGTGTCTGCAGCAGTGTACCGAGTCTATTTTTGCTGTGCTGCATGCGTTGAATTAAAATGACATGTCGTTTTTTAAGTTTTGTTTTTTGATGTGTGCTATTAGTATACTTATTTTAAACTAAATAATAGGAAAGTATACTTTTAGTTTACTTTTTATGTACTTCTCAGAAATGGGCTTTATGTACTTCTAAGATATATACTTATAATGACAATTAAGTATACTTCACTTATACTTACAAAAAGTCAAAATATACTTGAACTTTACTTAAGTATACTTAATAAAATAAACTTGAAGTATACTACTTTTTGGTAAGGGAGTGCATTGTTTGCGGTAAAAATTAACATGGATTGACACGGAAATGCAGTAATTTCACAATAAATTAATACTAATTAAAGCCTACTGTTTTCACACGCAACACATGGGTTTTTGGCTAGGTTTAAAACAAGAAAAAGAGCACCTTTAGATAAATGAGGCAACATGATATAGGCCTATGCACTTTTATGGAAGCAGAAAAACAAAGTTCATTAAGAACCGTGTGATTGCTTGTAATAAAGATTTAAATGCAAAAGCCACGAGAGTCGACTGTTTCTGTCAGTGGTGCCTTAATTTTAAATATTTGCGATATCCCAACAAGAAAAGTAGGCTAATTGTTGTGTTTAAATGTTTTGCCGCTTGTTTGAGCAGCTCATTATTCAAACCTAGAAGTCAAATGCATGAATAATATGTTGTTTATATTTATTAAGTTTAAACTAATGTCTATGATTATGAAAGACTGTTACTGTTCTGTGATAAGAGTCACATTTTTTTTTATACATGGTTTTAAATATAGAATGATGAACAAATGTTGTGTTTGTGGACTAAACAGCCGCGGATCAGTAGTGGACTGCAAACGCGTCCTGTGTGAAAGCACAATGAGTCCGTGCTGCTTCTGCACCACATACGTAACGCACACGGACTGCATACGCACTGCAGACGGAGTATGTGTGAAACAGGCGTGAGTTTTGTCGAGGTTTTTTTATTTGGGAAGCTTGGTAATTTCACAGTAGGCATACACACAGGTTCGAAGACTCGTTCTCGCCCCTACAGTGCAATTCGTCTAGGTATACATCCGCGCTAAACTATCACGGTGAAAGTCATCATAGCTTGCGTAGTATAGACCCAGCTCCCAACCCAACTTTGAGAATAGATTAACGGCGATATTTCTTTTATCGCCCGATAAGAGTCTCACGTTAACGCAGCACGTTAACGCCGATAACGGCCCACCACTACTATTTACACTTATTAGCATTTTGCCATGTGTTTTCTGACTTGTTATTCTATTTACACTGTTTTCACTTAGTGTAAATAGAATCCATTGCTAATACGAGAACTGAAAATGGAGAAAAAGAAAGTTCGGCAAAAGGTGGGATCGAACACGGGTCGATCACGTCAAAAACTTAAGGACACATACTTAATCACCTGCACCACTGGAGCTGTCAAAATGCCAATAAGGCAGGTTATTTGCACAAAGTATAAATAGACTCTCCGTATGTTTTATTTCATAGTAAGCGCAATTCATACAGTACATTTAAACCGAGCTATTTTAAGACCATCTCCAAACTTTCTACCACGACTGCTGTTTTTCGGCTGGTTCTTTCTGTATACTTTGATTGACAGATGTCTCGTCCAGTCAGCAGTGAGTAATCCCAAACCAATAGTGCTGTCTCAAACTGTACCTACCTCTTCCAGTTTGTCTGACTTGTTACTTTGTTTTCGAATTTGTTGTGTTTTCTGAATTGTTATTTTGTTTTTTAGATTTGCATCTGCATTTGTAATTTGTTATTTTGTTTTCAGAATTGTAATCTGTTTTGCACTTCTCGGCCACCGTAAGTCTTCACTGTCACATGATCCTTCAGAAATCATTCTAATATGCTGATTTGCTAACAAGCAATGTTAAATATTTTTGTGGAAACTGTGATACATTTTACTTTTCAGGATTCTTTGATGAATAGAAAGTTGAAAAGAACAGCACTTATCTGAAATTGAAATTGGGACATTATACTGTCACTTTTGATCAACTGAGTGTGTCAGTTAAATTCTCTTTAAACAAAATAAACAAAATTAGTCTTACTGGCCACAAATGTTTGAATGGTATCTTATGCCTTTGCTTTTCGTTTGCGTCCCTTACAGTAGTGAAGGTCAGATTATCATTCTTACAGATCGACTTAAACCATAAACAATGCTGTTTTTAATAAAATCACAATCCAGCTGGCGAACGTTTCACTCAGCAAAGCCAATTTTCATGTTCTTGCATGTTCTAATGTTGGATTCTGCTTGTTTGTCAAAGAGAGCCAAGAGGTTTGTCTGTACGGTCAATCATCTGTAGTGTTTTTCGAATTAGAGTCCACATGTGTCCCGATAAACCCACAGAGAAACACAGAGCCAAAGAATTACGATTATAAATGTGTCTGTTTATTTCTGGTCCATTCCAGTAACAGACATGAAACACAAAAACAAGCTCAAAGTGCATTGCACTTCCTCCCCACCCAACTCTTCTCTCTCTTTCTGTGTCTTTCTTTATCATTATGCCATTCATATTTTTAAACTAATCACAGTGAGTCACACACGCATATATCATCTTTACCCTCTGTGTACTTTTGTAGTTTTGGAGGCACACTCCTCCACAGATTTCTGACAGGCAGACATTTATTCTGCATGTTTGTCGGGCCGTGGTTGGACAGATTACAGACACAATCTTCAGTTGAACGCTGAAGGCCTAACTAGTTCTTAAAGTCCCCATGAAATCAAAATTTTGATCAAAAGTTTTTTAGCTTTTAGTATTAATATGTTAGTCTTAAGGTTATGAATAAGCTGGTGTGTTCCAAAACAATGACAAAATTCACATTTAGGAGATATAAGCATTCAAAACTTACAGTCTCTCACTTCTGCTAAAATGGATCACAGATTTTCATGACATCACATCGCACTTCATCTTCTCATCAACTCTTCTGTCCAATCAAATGCTCTCTAGAATCCGAAGCGCCCGCCCCCTGCACTATAAATAGATGCTGAAGCCGTGGCTGTAATCGGTCACTTGTTTACAGAATTAGTATTTTCTGTACAGTGAATGGCACGTAGTGCACTATATAGGGGACAGAGAATGATTCAGACAGTATAAATATGCTTTCCATTGAGGAAAAATAAGTTTTGTGGTATAAATGAACGCTATTGGCTATTTAAAAAAAGGGGCGGGGCTGCTAGATATGTCCAGCCCTGTCTTCCTGTTTCAGTTAAAATGAAGTCAACACATAGAATAATGCTGCATGTTTCAAAGCATTTCAGGGGACCTTTAAGCTAGACACTGATTAGCAGAAACCATCACAGCGTTCTTCCTGTCAGCCGTCAGTAGAAAGTGCTAGAAGAAACAACAGAAAATATTTAAGAGGGAATCATCAGGCTAGTCTCTGATAACATGCATAGTTTATTCAGGGTTCACAAGGTCATAGAAAGCATGGAAATAACAGGAAGTTTATAAAATAATAATGATTTCCAGGAGTACTGAATTAATAAAAGCTTGATTAAAAGAGCTCAATTTACTGTAGTAATTGTTTTGCTTTTCATTTTAAACACTGTTGCTATTTTTATCTACCGTCATTAGTTACTAGTTAGCCAGGGTTATTACAATTACCTAAAACTAAAACCATAACAGAAGATAAAATAAACATTAACTAAAATAAAACTTTTCTTTCCACTAGTTGCCAAGGCATCACTTCTCATTTTATTTGAGTTGTTTTAGGTCTTTAAGTACTAAAATAACTAAAACTGAAAGAATGAACGAATGACAAAATAACACAACAAAATTAACAAATTTAAAATGAAATCTCAAAATATATACATTAAAATGAATTAGAAATATTAATATCAATTAGAATAGTATATCAATGATACTAAAATAATACAGCTTATATATACAATGAGTTTAATAGTAGTAGTAATGATAATAAATAAATAAATAATAATAAAAAAAGTATCTGTTTGTCTGTCTATCTATCTATCCTCTCTCTCTCTATATATATATGCATATGTTCTAATGATGAACATGATGAAATAGTGACAGTGTTGTTGAAAGGCAGGCTGAGATGTGTGATGTCTGAAGCGGAGATGTATGAGCGTGTTTTGTGTGGGAGCACACAGATCAGTAGCTGCAGAAATCATGGAGCAATGCAGAAAAGCTAATGACTTGGAACGAGAGAGAGAGATTGACGCAACTTTAGCAGTCAGGGCTGGAAAAACCAAGATGCATTACCTACTTTTACTACTGTAAGTGAAAAGTTTCCAACTTAAAAGTTGCTGTCTGGCAATAATTTACAGAGAATACATTCGAAACGGTTTATTGCATTGTTTTGATGGATTGTTTTTACAAAGTTTAAAACCTCATAAAAGTGTTTAAAAGCACAGTTTTATGTCCTACATTGACATATTTCCTATTAAAGCTTGTGCGGGATGTGAAAGAGCTTCTTCTTCTTCTTCTTCTTCTTTTTTTTAAAATAGCCAGTAGGTTAAGTTACACTACAGGCTTTTTTTTTTTTTCGAGAAGTCTACAAGTGGGACAAAAGGAAGGGAGATCATTTGATTAGACATTTGTATAGCAAATAAGCAATAAAATCTGCTTTCATGGTTTAATAAAATCAGATGAGATCAGAAGGGGGTTTTATTCTTTTACAGGAGAGTTAAAGCTGTCTTCAGCCGCCCCCTGCAGGAGGCGAACACTAGTAAACACACTTTACCTGATCTGCACGTTCTCCGTTTCTCCGTCAGAAACCAGTCCACCCCACCACTGGCATTCTGGCTGTATTTGTGGCACTGAACTACTGTGACGTTGTGCACGTGGCTGGATTCGGATATCCAGAGTCTAGGAACCAGAAACAGCCCATCCACTATTACGGAAAGGAGACAATGAGATCCATGAAGGTTGGTTTTAAAGCGTCCATTTGCAATGGAAAAACTGAGCTGTGGTTGGTGCTATGATTCTCATGTTGCCGTATACTTTATGTCACGTTGAGCTGCTTAACCGAATACCGTTGTTGTTTCAGAATTCCTACCATGATCTCAATCAAGAGGCTCTTGTGCTTAAGAGACTGGAAGACCAGGGAGCTATTTTATATCTTCATCCTCATTCCTGACACTTAACATGAACACATAAATAAAAACACATAAACGCATGTAAATATGGCACTACAGACAATATCTTCATCTTTGGACTGATTTAGACTGAACTGAAATATCCAGCTCTCACACCGCAGAGCTGTTAGCAGTTTCTGCATTTCTGTGTGATTCAATAATTTTTATTTGACCTCGAGTATTTATAATTAATGAATCTTTTCTGCTTAAAACTTTAAAAAATATATATCACCACTGGATATTTTGTGAACTTCTTACAGTAAGTATTTAATAAAATGGAAATATGCATCGTGTTTGTAGATGACAATTTAATTACATAAGTAATAATCATAAGATCTCAGTTTCTCCTGCTTCTCATATCCTCACTCTGCACCAAAAGGCACTAGTTAATTTGCAAGGAGGAACCCCCACACACACACTAGAAGATTAGATCAGCTAAATTTTTTAAAGTGAATCTATTTAATTTTGAGATTTATGTTTCAAATAAGACATTATATTTGAGCATGCTGAGATGTTAAATATTTCTCTGAGCATAAGTGATTGTGAAGTTATGAGCATCTGTAGCAATGCCACACATCGCCTGAAGAGGGCGACTGATCTACATGACTGCGTGAGCGCGCTCTGTTTACAGAGAGAGAGAAACATGAGTCTACATGCATGCACTCAAGCGCATCATATGTACATGATGGCCTCATGTTCTCTTTCTGCTTTCTGCTTATTGTTTGGAAGGAGCTGCCTTTCTGTTTGAGTCAGATTCATTACTCAGAGCTTCACAGAGCAGGAACATCTGGAGCTGTGTCAGGCAGCAGAGAGTTTTTATGTGCCTAAATATGCTGCCAGACTGCAAGGCCTCATTGCTTACAGCCCATAATATGACCGATATTTGGTCTCAACAGCACAATACAGCAAACACATCTAGTGTGCGGTGAACTTTTGGCTCATTCAAATGGATGTTGCAAACCATGAACCAGCTGCTTTCATAAATCACAGCCATAATTGGAGGAGGCATATGAAGGCATCACATGAATGTTCCAGACTGTTCTAGAAGGTAAGCATCCTCCTGATGTCTTGTTTTAATCAAATTATAGGCAGCAGCACATCAGTACAGCAGTATCCTTTACTTACAGAAAATCAAAGAATACATTGCACCAAATTCGTTGAAAAAAGCAAACAAAATAAAAATCCTAACAACAACGTTTATTTATAGATCACATTTAAACACAACCGAGGCTGACCAAAGTGCTTTACAAATAATAAAAACACAATGAATAAACAAAAAGTAAACAGATAAACAAGATCAACAGAATAGAGCAGGAAACCCAGGTTAGCATACTAAGGATTGTTAAAAGTCAGGGTGAAAAAATATGTCTTAAAGGGGTACTCCACTAGAAAATGAAAAGGTTGTCACTAATCACTTATCCCCATGTGGTTCCAAACCCGTAAAAGCTTTGTTCGTCTTCAGAACACTATTTAAGATATTTTGGATGAAAACCGGGAGGCTTGTGACTGTCCCATAGACTGCCAAATAAATAACAGTGTCAAGGTCCAGGAAAGTATGAAAGACATCGTCAGAATAGTTCATCTGCCATCAGTGGTTCAACCATAACGTTATGAAATGACGAGAATACTTTTTGTACGCGAAGAAAACAAAATTAACGACTTTATTCAACAATTGGTCTCCTCTGTATCTCTCCGCATTACCGTAGCACCATTTTGGAGAACATCCGCTGAACGCAGGCAGCGTACGCTCTTCTGTGTCAGCCACGCCACAAGTATACACTGTTTTTGTTCAAATCAAAGCGTAAATTACGTTATCGCTTCATAAAATTACAGTTGAACCACTGATGGCAGATGGAGTATTCTGACGATGTCTTTCATACTTTCCTGGACCTTGACACTGTTATTTACTTGACAGTCTATAAGACAGTCACAAGCCTCCTGGTTTTCATCCACAATATCTTTAAATTGTGTTCCGAAGATTTTTACGGGTTTGGAACGACATGGGGGTAAGTGATTAATGACAAAATTTTCATTTTGGGGTGGAGTAACCCTTTAAGATAAGATTTAAAAGTACTTATAGATGGGGCATGCCTGACAAAGGGAGGAAGGCTATTCAAAAGCTTCGGACCAGCAGTAGCGAAGGTGCAATCAATTTTTAAGTTTAACTCTGGGAACTCTGAGTAGGCCAAGGTCACAAGATCTCAAGTTTCTAGAAGAGGTGTATGGAAGCAGAATCATTTAAGTATTGAGGTGCCAGGTTATTGAGGGCTTTATATACAAATAGTAGAATTTTTAAATCAATCCTATACTTGAAACGGAGCCAGTGTATGGACTTTAAGACAGGAGTTATAGGGTTGTATATTTGCTTCCCTTCAAGCAGTCTAGCAGCTGCATTCTAAACCAACTGAAGTTGAGAAATGGACGAATGAGAAATAGCAAAGTACAGTGAGTTACAATAATCAAGCTGAGATATTACAATGGCATGGATAGCTGTTTCGAGATTTTTCCTATGGATGGAACAGGCTTAACTTACTGTTAAGGTGAAGTTGGTAAAAACATGACTTGACTACAGTTGAAATCTGTTTGTCAAACTGTAAACTGGAGTCAAATAGAATGCGCAAATTCTTGGCACACTGTGTATTATATGGAGTGAGGAAGCCAAGATCAAAACTGAAAGCAACGATTTCCTTACGACCAAACAAAATAATTTCAGATTTGTTTTCATTTAGATGCAAGAAATTACTTGAAAGCCATAACTGAAGTTAGTTTAGGCAATCTAACAGTGGCTGAAGAGAGTATTTGTTATTAGGCTGCAGGGGAAGTTAAAGCTGTGTGTCATCGGCATGTAGATGAAAAGAGACACCATATTTTTCAAAAACAGAAGCCAAGGGGAGAAAATACATGGAAAACAACACAGGCCCAAGGACTGAACCTTGCGGAACACCGCAACCAAGAGGAATGTTAGAAGATGAATAATGCTCAAATTGAACAGTATAACACCTTTTTTACAAATAAGAGCGAAACCACTGTAAAACTGTACCACAATGTCCTACACAAGACTCCAGGCATGACAGACGAATGTTTTGGTCAACTAAGTCAAATGCAGAGCTTGGGTCTAAGAGGACAAGAGCCATGGGTTTCCCTGAATCTGTCGTAAGAAATATATCATTAAAGACTCTTAACAGGACCGATTCAATGCTATGCAAAGCTTTATAAGCTGAAAAAAACTATATTAATATATTAACATTATCTGACAAGAAAGACTGTAATTAAGCCAGTTCAACTTTCTCCATAATCTTTTAGATAAAAGGAAGATTTGAAATGGGCTGAAAGTTGGAAAGAGACATAGACCAAGATTTTTTTTTTTTTTTTTTTACTGTGTTACAGATGTTAATGAAATAATAGGCCACTTAATTGCCCTTAAAGAGAGAGAAACTTTCATGACTGTTTCTTAACACATTTATTTAAGCGACACTTAATAATAATGACAAATTATTTATTTTTTTTACCATGAAGTGTATTTTAATAATATTTTGTCATGCTTTAAAGAAGTACACTTATTTTGATGTGCTGACTAACATACTAAAGCACGTATGGAGTACTTTATTTTATTGTTACATTTTACAGTATTGTTGCATCAAGTTTTTATTTTTTACAAACACAATTGTGAATCTGGACCAAAAAAAAAAAAAAACAGTCTTAATTGTCCATTTTTTTAAATTATACATCATCTGAAAGCTGAATAAATAATCTTTCCATTGTTGTATGATTTATTAGGATAGGATAATATTTGGCTGAGATACAACTAATTGGGAATCCGAGGGTGCAAAAAAATCTAAATACTGAGAAAATCGCCTTTGAAGTTGTCCAAATGAATTCTTAGCAATGCTTATTACTAAACAAAAATTAAGTTTTGATATATTTACGGTAGGAAATTTACAAAATATCTTCATGGAACATGATCTTTACATAATATCCTAATGATTTTTGGCATAAAAGAAAAATCGATAAAGTTATTATTTATTTTATTTTTTTTGGCTATTGCTACAAATATACCTCAGCGACTTAACACTGCTTTTGTGCTCCAGGGTCACAATTGTGAAATTATATATAGAGATACACTGAAGTCCTACTTAAGTGGGTCAATTGCATTTTAATACTTTAAATAATTTTTTATAAATACATTTAAACTATAATACAGACAGTTAATCTCAATTTCAATTAATTGTAAATAACATTATGCCTATTGCATTCAGTTCACAATTAAGTAGCTATTTTATTTTTGTAATAAGCACTATTTTTTAAAAGTATGCTAAAATGTACTTCTTTTTCAAAAGGTCTGATTCATAGTTGTTGGAACATAACTACTATGTAATTTTATAGTCTATTGAGATGCTCATGTCATATCATCAGCCCTTTTTGCTATCAGGTTCTTCTCTGTATTCTCCATTAGTACACACTTAATTCAGTTCCAGGCCAGTGCAGACAGAAACTGCAGCTGGAGTTTCTCTATGTAGGGATGGGTGGCCACTCGTGAAGTAGTTTAGGGCACAGCAGAGTCATTGAAGTGCGTCACTGGCCCTCTTCTTCTGAGGCTGGAGTGTCTGAACAGCGGCGGTCTCCTTCCCCCTACAATCAGTGCGGAACCTGAATGCATTGCTTTGCCATACCTGATTGGTCATCCTAGTCTGTGTTATGCAACACACAGTTACATAATCAAAAAATATCTGTTTATATGACAACCGAAAACAAGGACAGTGCAAGTTATCAATGGGACACCTTGTTCAAACATGCCTGTAGATGTGGGTATACATATGTTTACCTGTGAAATTGCATCAAGATCGCAGGCTTTGAGCAGAAAATACCTGTGTGTTTTTCATCAATAATGAAGGAATGTGTATGATTTTTTCTTAAATCAATGTTAGAGTAGTTAGTAGTGTATTTGCACATTTTTTATTATTATTTTTTAGAAGACATATGGTGTGGTAAATGACAGATCTGTGTGATATTTAAATGCTCAGCTCTGTTCCAGTAATCAGTGTAGCTGCCTTGCATGAAAAGTATATGCAAATGGGAAGTAGAAAAGCTAGAAAAGCGGTTGCTCTTCAATAATTTTCTCCTGCAGTACGATGCTGCTGCATCATCATGATGCTTTTTTTTCCCTCATAATTGCAAAATCAGCTCTCTTTACACACTTGAACTGTTTGCATGTGCCAGCAAATCTGTTTGATACTGTTGCTTTTTTTGTTTGCCGACGGCATTTGAATTCTGAAAGTGTTCTTTGAACGTTAAGACGGCGTTGAGCAGTGATAATATTATGTACCTGAATGCTGTATTGTGCTCAGTGCACCCACACTCTCTTAAAAATTGTGCCAAACCTGAACTGGTCTTTTTTCCCCCATGTGATGAACCTTCCCACACGTTGTGTAAAGCAGGGATTGTGCACGTAAAAGCGAACACACACTAATAACACGGCGAGTTTTGGTGAAGAGGTAGATATTGGGTTGTTCTTTTTTCACATTCTGCTTCTATTATCAGCAGCAGTTCATTTTGATACCTAAAAATGGAGACAAGTGAGAGTAATTGAGAAACGTCCAATTTTCCTACCTAACTTAAAATCATGTTATTTGCAAAATGCATTTACATTTAGTAATTTAACAGACAATTTTATCCAAAGCTGCTTACAACTGAGCAAATGCTTTAACTGTAATTTTCTGTTTGATATTTGAGAGTCCCCAGGGCCTTTTAATAGCTCAAAAACAAACTTAACATTTCAAGTCAGTCAAGCAAAGTATATAATACATTATATATATATAATACATTACACATAATATAATATATAATATAACTTAACACAAGTAGACTTTTACAGTGTTTATTTTGTAACAATGTGAAATTAAAAGTTTTATTTCAAAATACATTTTAAATCATTGTTTTAATAACCTTTTGTCATGCTTTACAGAATTCTGATGTGTTGCTAACATACTAAAGCACATTCAAAGTACCTGATGATAATTTTATTTTATTTTTATGTGATATTACATTTAATGCATGTACTAAATTGCAACTTCATCATTACAAATGTGTATTTACGAATATGTGACCCTGGAGCACAAAAGCAGTCATAAGTCTCTGGGGTCTATTTGTAGCAATAGCCAACAATACATTGTATGGGTCAAAATTATTGATTTCTCTTTTATGGCAAAAATCATTAGGATATTAAGTAAAGATCATGTTCCATGAAGATATTTTGTAAATTTCCTACTGTAAATATATCAAAATGTAATTTTTGATTAGTAATATGCATTACACTTCATCAGTATTTTGATTGTTATTATTCTTTTTGCACCCTGAGATTAAAGATTTTTAAATAGTTGTATCTCAGGCAAATATGGTCCTATCCTAACAATATATCAATGGAAAGCTTATTTATTCAGCTTTCAGATGATGTTTAAATCTTAATAAATAAAATAAAATGACCCTTATGATTGGTTTTGTTGTCCAGGGTCACATATGGGTCACATATTTCAATTTCAAAATTTAAATACACGACAAACAACTTTCAGGATAAATTACATTAAAGTATATTTTAGTTTATCATAAATGCTTATCAGTATGTTCCACAACTTTAAGTATATTTCAAAGGCAACATAAGTAATTGCAATAGAAGAAATTACATATAAAGATGTACTGAAGTCCTACTTAAGTGGGTCAAAAACACTCTTAAGATCAACTGCTGTAATTGCATTTCACGTAAATTTAAACTAATACACTTTCGTTTAATTGTAACAAGCAGTTCAGTGTTGAAACCATTACACTTAGTTCTTTTGAAGAATTTTATGTCTGCAATAAGAACTCATTTGGAAGCTTTGTTTTTCACAAGGAAGATGTGTTGTTAAAGTACTGGGAACAATCTTATTAGTGTCTAAAGCTAGTGAAAGTTTGCAAAAGGGCAGAAAATTGCGAAAAGCATCTTAATAGCTCATGACATCCTGAAAGCATTGCATAAATGGTTGAATTCTGCATGTGTGATGCTGGTGGGTTTGCACAGGGTTTTCCTGCTCCACAGACGAACTGATGACAGTCAGACACTCTTTGTCTACGTGTCAACATTCATGACCTGTCTATCTAGCTGAAGATCTGAATCACACGTGATGGGTTTACGCGGGCTTCACGAGTGTCCTCAGCAGCCGGATTTTGAAATCACTGCTTTGATTAGAGCCAGCGGGCTCCTGCTGCTCAACACGTCTCATTGGTTTGGATGTTATTACGTGCTGAGTCTTCTCTGGCGGCGGTCGCTGAGGTGTAGCGCTGTGACTCTGAACCCAGCTGTTCAGATTAAAGCCCTCATGTCTTTGTTCAGTACACATTATTTGTATACACCTGAAAGAGAATGCACAACTAAAGAGCGCCACTGCCCTACATCACCCCACAGACAGACATGCACGCACTAAAGATCTGTTTCATGTATGTGCATGACTTACTGTACATGAAAATTGTCATTTTTCGGTTATAAATGTGAAATGTGCCTGTCAATTAATAAAAAAGTAAAAAAATAAAATAAAATAATAAATAAATAAATAAATAATCACCTTTCATTTTCAGGGCATGAAGACCAAATATATTCTCAGGTCAGGCCACCATTTTCTTCTTCTTCTCGGAAAGCGATGACGTAGTCAAAACATCCAGTAGAACATATAGCTGACACAACTTTGTTGAATTTTGATAATTATGTTTTTGTTGTTGTTGTTGTTTTGTTTTTTGTTTTTAACCAGTAGAACATATAGCTGACACAACTTTGTTGAATTTTGATAATTATGTTTTTGTTGTTGTTGTTGCAAATGATCCCTAATGCGGTTGCACTAAAGCTGGATAGGGGGCAGGAGGATAGGTTATGGTTATAAATTAACATGGGAGATTTATTCTGTGGAGCTAGCCGGCTCCAGACCAGGGTTAAAATCCAGGATCTATTTAATCTCATCCCTAATGTCAGTCAGCAGTCGCCACAAATGGAAACCCAATAGTTATTGCACTGCTCACTATCCTTGTTATCACATATAAACTAGGAACCACTGTCATGTGAGTTAAACTGATGAAAAATCAGTTTTTACCCCTTTTGACTGATCTGAAAAAAAAAAGAAAAAAAAATAATCTTTTGGAACTGATAATTAATACAGAATAAAATAATATATATATTTTTAATTTTGTTAAAATGTAAAATCATTATATTATATTATATTATATTATATTATGTATTATATTATATTATATTAATTATATTTCGCAAAATTATATATATATTATATTATATATATATTATATTATATTATATTATGAACAGACCAATTATATTAGCCTTATATTATATTAATAAACTTGGTAACATGCATAAAAAGTCCTCCAAGAAAAATGTGGCTCTACTCAAAGACCCTATTTATGGATATATGCAATACATTTTCACATGCTATTTATTGCATTATTGTTGTGTTGTTAGATTTTTGGATTAGTTTTAATTTTATTTGTAAAAACAACATTTTTTTTAACAGATATATTAGATAACAGGGGGAAAAAACATTTCTAAAAACTGCATGTCTACTGTATGATGCAACAGATGGGTTAACGCTGCAATAGGCCTAATATCTGACTGCATTCGTTTGATTAGGTCAAAGGATATTTCTCAACATTTCTCATTTTGTTTAGTTTACACTGAAGTACTAAAATAATGACAGAAATAATTACTATTATGAAGCTCTAATTAAAAAAAAAAGAAATACAGACAATGCAGACAGAAAATATACTCAAAACATGAACAAAAACTATAATAGTATATCAGTGATATTAAATTTGCACTGAAATAAACACGGTAAAATAATCTGAAGAGAAATTACTAGGTTATTTTGAAAATTTGCATTTTTACACCTATATTATTGGGATCTCCAAGACTCCTTAAGAAAGTCCGTGATGTAAATACAGTGAGTTCTCATAGGCATGTGATCCGTAACATGTTCTTTTAAGCTCTTTGTGTGTGGCCAAACACAGTGCAATGTATTTACTGTAAATTGATTGGTGCAGCTGATGCCAGGCTCTCGTCTAACTCGCTGTGAAGTTTCTCTGTCATGCCAGTGCCAGCGTTCTGCAACAACTCTCATGATATGATTATGAGCGTCCAGCAGGTAATGATGGGTTATCCCGCAACAACACAGATGTCCTAAATCCATACATGCTGGATTAAATGCGTGCACGGGAGTTCAGGGAGTGCAAAATGTGGAGTTTTAATAAAGTTTTCTTTTAAGAAGGCTACACTAACAAAGGCTACACTAACAAAAAGGTGTGATAAAGTATAGAGAAGATGGGGTGACTGTAATACTTTAACAAAACATCAATGACTCCACATGACAGTTCTCACTCTATTTGAGAAAAAGAAATGTGATTCTAAATATTGCTAGATGTTTTATGTTATGCATGTAATGTAAGGTTTTTATGCAACTGTCCCTCACTGGATTTTTTGTCACTTTTACTGAAATGTAATTATATTAAATTAAATTTACACAATGGAAGTGTACTAAGTGAACTGTAATAAACTGCATTTTACTGCACTTTTTTCCACCTGGGAGATTCAGATTTGATGCAAAAACTGAAGTTATTATAGACCATATTTCACCCAGATTTCAACTCCATGTATAAAATATGAATAGGCTATCTATATATTTATCCGGAGGACAGATTCAATAATTCATCTGTCATCTTTTGTAGCTTTACTCCTCTTTTCCTCTCTCCTGTGGCTGGAGTTCCAGGAAAAAGAGCCCCAGAGGTTTTCCGAGCACCAAAAAGGACAGAGAGCGAGAAAGACAGAGTCTCTGAGGACATGGGGGTGACCCTGGGGGAAGTGGCACTGAGATACAGCTGCAAGACCGAGTCCCTGAGCTCCTGGACTCATTCACACACAAGCACTTACAGCCACATGCACAAAATTGCCATTTACTGTGAAAATTCTGCTCTTTCTGACACATTCCAGCCTAACGTGCTCTGCTGTCTCCAATCACAGACGCCTCGGCTGTCTCATGGGATAGTGCTCTGTCAGTTTGTTTTCTGGAAAAGGACTGCAAGTGAGAAGTCATGCTAAAGTATGAGATTAGACAGACTACAGTGTCAAAAAGATTTTTCAAAAGTTATTGTAGTATATCGTTGAGTCATTGAATCATTTATTCAACACATTCATTCAGAAATGGTTCATAAGAATAGGTCGTTGAATCATTCACTCAACTGATTTGCTCAAAAATGCAGATTAATTCAGTGACCAAACGCCACTGTTTAGAGATGTACAATTCTGATGTGCTTTATTTGGAACTACTTTTGTTGGTGTAAAACACACTGTAAATTCAAAAATTCAATTTGAAAATTTGAAAAAAAAAAAATATATATATATATTTTATTGTAAACAAAACAAAGGTTATTGGAGTCTGTTTTACAAGAAAATGCTGTTTTAATCTTTCTACTTGTAAATTTCACACACATCGCTTCTTTGGAATTATTTGTCAATTGTTCTAGCAATTTCCGAGGTAAAATTAAGTTAATAAAAAATAAATAAACCTAGAATGCAAAACATTTTTTTTTTTTCTAGGAAAATATTTATGTATAATGAGCAGTGACATATCTATTTTGTAAATGTTTTACCTGTACTGTACCTGTATGTAACTGTTATAGAAATTGTATTGCGTAACACTACAAGTCCTAGAAAAGTAGAGACCTTAGGGTTACACTTGGTTTTGATAATCCACTTTAGTTATTCTATTACCTATAAGTAACTTTGCAACTACATGTCAACTAACAATAATTAATTTGCTACTACATGTCAGCTAAATGGCTTTAGTGTATTAGAGTATTAGTGGACTGTTAGGTTAGAGTTATGTACTTGGAAGTTACTTATAGTCACTAGAATATCTGTTGGGGACCATCAAAAGAAAATATATATATACATATATATATATATATATATATATATATATATATATATATATATATTATTAGAATATCTGTTGGGGACCATCAAAAGAAGCAGATATTAAGCAGATCATCTACTTATACTCTAATGACTGCTAGTTGGCATGTAGTTATTTGTAGTTAATAAAATGTCTAAAATGGACTATTGAAATAAAATGTTACTTTTCTTAGTAATAAAAGTGAAGTATAGTAAGGAAGTATAGTTTCTCAAGAGCTTTACACTCATGTGGAGGAATGCAGACTCATATCACAGTTCTGATGCATTCAGGACAGTACAAGAACAATACATACAGTACCTGTTGACCTCTGCTTTTGATGCGTCAGGAGAAATATTGGATTTTCTGCACACTGTTCCTCACAGTGGATTTCTACAGATTGAACTATATGGCTTCAGGCTATGCGCGTTCCTCTCCTACTCAATCTGAAGCTACATTTGTGCCGTGTAGAATAATTCTAATCTCTCATGAGTCTGAAGACCATTCAAATGGAGCAAGTTTATGTGCATAAAAACAGAACCAGAAATTATTTATTTAATGTTTTTATGATTTTTTTAAATTAATTTTTCTAACCACCCATTTCTGCAAAACAGAGTGCAACAGTTATATAACAGTTATATATTATCATATAATAATAGCCACATTTATTATCTTCATGGGAAAATTGATTATATAAATATTTAAAATCTTTATCTATAAATGAAATGCATACCCCACGTATTTCAAACAACCGGAATGTTTTGCCACTGCAGTTTGTAACCCTGCAACAAAACCACATTTTTCATTTAATTGTTGTTAAGTAGTGATTTTTTTTATTGTTGTAGAAGATTATTTTTTTTTTTATTTTAATCTGCTAGGGAGTTGTTAGTTATTGGGAGGGGGGTGGGAAATGGGAAAAAAAAGATGAATGTGGAAAAAGAGATGAATGTGGATGAGCAGGCTGTTTCTGGGTTTGTGGCTGTAGAGAAGGATCGTCCTGGTCGGGACAGCTTCATTTCCCAGCCAAAGACCCAGTTCAGCTCATCCGATCAGCAGTGAAAGATTCCCACATCCTGCTGCTGTTTTCTCTGGATCTTTATTAGACGGTCAAAACAGAGCTGTTGTCTCAAAATCTTTAAATATATGTTTCATTGCTTTATTTCATTTCTTTATACGGGTTTCTTATAATGGTAGATAAAAGTTGTCATTGTCACAGTTTTTATTTTATTTTATTTTATTTTATTTTATTTTATTTTATTTTATTTTATTTTATTTTATTTTATTTTATTTTATTTTATTTTATTTTATTTTATTTTATTAATCATCCCTTTAATATGAGTTAATTCCTATGATTTAGCAGTTTATTTTATTTTTTAATTTAATTTAATTTAATTTAATTTAATTTAATTTAATTTAATTTAATTTAATTTAATTATTTTATATAGTGCAAGTGACTCTTTTTATCTTTCAAAGCTGAGGGAAAAATGAATTGCTTTTGATAATAATCATCCCTTGGATATGAGCTATATTTACGATTTGTCAATTTTAATTGTTTTGTTTTGTTTTGTTTTGTTTTGTTTTGTTTTGTTTTGTTTTGTTTTGTTTTGTTTTGGGCCAATTTAAGAAAGTTTGTGTTCTGAAAGTCTTTGCATTTTCATTTATGATGATCATCCTCACTTCAATCTGAGTTTCTTTCTACGATTTGGTATTTTGATGAAAATACAATAAGTAAACTTGGAAGAAAGAAAAAATCCTTTACAATGGCTCCTGTCTGGCAGAGGAAAGCGAATGTGATACACAGAACCCTGAAGTGGGCTCACATCCATCTATTGATGTTGTAATTAAACTTTAACTAGGCTCAGTTTGACTGCTGAGTAAAAGATTTCATGTGTGAGAAGAGGAAATAAGACGGATTGAAAGACAGTCTTTCTCTCTCTCCCTTGTTCCCATTCGCTTTCTGACAGCAGCACTCATTCTAACTCCAGTCCTGTCGAAATGGAATACAGTTATTAAACCTTTGGCTCTGGTTGGGTGTATGAGGTCAGGATAAGTTTGTGATGTGTTTTGTAACTGCTTACAGTAGTTGTTTTCAGTAGAGCAAAGAAAATACACTGAACTTTTCTTCGTCCAGCCATGCTGTGAATGTTTCTTCAGGCATTTAGATCTCAAAGATGAGTTCAAACTAGGACAGACCACAACATAATGACTTCAAAAGGGAAAGTAAAAGGTTTTTATTGAATCATATCATTTAAATAAGGAAAAAATAAATGGTTTTCTTTTGCACTTTATACGATTTCATATTTCTGTTCTCTGTGTAACTGTGACTCTTTGGGGGATTGAAGCAGCAGATGCTGAAGCAAGCTAATGTCTTCAGAATAAACAGGCCTAGGGCATGATTCTTAAGAGAGACAACAGAGAATAGTGTGTGTGTGTGTGTGTGTGTGTGTCAGAGAGAGAGGCAGGTTTGAGGTTTAATAAGACCTTACATTGTGAACATATATACCATTACCCTAATACAACTGACAAGCTTTGAAGAAATGTAAAATTTTATCAGTGTATACATTTTTATCGGTTCATGCATTCTCTGGGAATCGAACCCAGGACTTTGGCATTGTTAACATCATGTTTTGATCATAGCATTTTGAATACATGACTATGAAATGATAGAAAAAAAAGAAAATATACCTTTAAATATGAAACTAGAACTGCCAGTAGGTGGCAGCTAGTCACTGTCATAATGAGTCATTGAATAATTTATTCAACCTATTCATTCAGGAACACATCAAGGGACTCTCTTTATGAATCATTAAGTCATTCCTCAAATTATTTGTTCAAGAACGGGGATTTACTCAGTGACCAAATACCACTGATCTGAGATGTTTAATTTAATTATTTTAGATGTTTTAAAACCTTTTTTTTTCTTGGTACTGCGAACATTAAGAATGTTTTATAATGTTGCAAACATTATGGGAACGTTACTTTAAATGTTCTCTGAAACAAGTACTAACATTCAGAAAATATTGCATGGATTTCAAACTGAAATGTTTTGAAAATAAAGCTTTCATGAATGATATCTAAATGTTTTATTATTATTTTTCCCCCATTTGCTGGCTAGAATCTGTCTCTCATTTCCAATCGTGCTGCTATTGAGGAAAACAAGCACTCTTGCTCCTATGCTGTGGTTTAATCAGGACGCTGCTGGCCAAAATGGTGCCCGAAGCAGAATTGTATTGTTGTGCCCCCTCCCCCAAATATTATTGATGTAATAAAATAAACACCCACTATAGCTGTCAAAATAGAACTTTAATAAAACACAAAAGTAAATAAATGAAATTAAATTGTATTATTTAGAAATGACAATTACAAAGACATTTTTTTTTATTCGTAGTATAACCATGGCTAATTTTCGTGAGAGAACATGGAAAGTCAGAGAGAATATTAGATGTGTTGTTGGTGGTTAAACATTTACCGACATTAAAACACGTTTTTACGTCAACAGCCAAAAAAGTTTGACAGGATTACTAATGTACCTAAAAGAGATGCATGAGCTTCATCTTTTTTTTTTCTTTTTCTTTTCTCGGCGCCGGATTGCTGATGTGTTTTCACGGGCATAGTTATCCATCAATTCTGATTATTTGCATTCAGCTGCAAACATGATGTGAGGTCGCGGATGCTGGAATGAAGCGTCACATGTGCTTAGCCTACTGCCTACTGCATCTGCGTTCACCATAAAAACAACTCTCGGAGGGATTGGCTTGTAATGTACTGTACATAACAATGTTAATGTATTTGGTCTTGGCGGAATAGATCTGCTACACTGCTGCTGCTGTGGCAGAGGAAGTACAGAGACTTGCTACAGCAAATACATCCACAACATGCTGCTGTGAGGCATGTAAGAAATATTGCTGCTGCAAATATAACATTCATGAAATAACACCATATACTGTAGCATACATGAATCACCTCGTAGCAGATCTATACAGGTGGAGCTGGGGAAGTTGGAGGGTTTCTGAAGCAAGCTGCAACTGCTACGGCAAGCACTAGTCATATATTTGAATGTTGAGCAGCGAACTCATTGGCTACTGATACAGGAGAGAACCAATCAGCTGTGCCATGTGATAATGATGTCATTAGGACAGACTGAGTTAGACCTATCAGACTGCACCATCTTGAGTTTCATGACAGAATGAAACTCTGTCATATAGAAACATATATATATATATATAATGTTTAGATTTGTATTTATGTATATGCTAATTTTAATATTTATATAGAATGGAAAGTAAGCCCCCCTATGCATATATATGCTATATATGCTTTTATATGCTATAAAAAAAATAAATAAAAAAAAAATAAAATAAAATGTAGAACTCACTTTGCTACCTGATGCTTAAAGATGCATTTTCCACTAGCAAAAGTGGTCAGTTCTCTCACTCTTTAGAGGAAATCTGACATCATCTCATCATTTCAGTTCAGAGCTTATAGTAGAGAAGGCGGGAATGTCTTATGTTCCATAATCACTGTCTTGGATAAGGCATATGGCATTGCATAATTCAGAAGCCACAGAAGAGATTAGAATACTCTTTAAAAACTGTGAAAAGAAACAGAGACAAAAGGGCTGGCAGCACAACAAACAGTCTATTATTAACAAGGTCTCTTTCCTTTCCTTTTCTTTGTTCATACATCACAAATATAAAAACATAAGGTGTCCAGTACCACAAATAAGTAACCGCTACCGTGTTTTAAAAATAGCTGTAATCTGTCTGTAAGTGTGGAGCGCAGATGTGGTTTTGAAGACAATGAAGTTCTCAGTTGAATTTAGTTTCTTTCCTGCCAATGAATGTGTGGACATTCAAAACTAGCCATAGGTAAAGACCATTTATGGCTTTTAAGGGTCTACCAAAACAATTCTGAGATGAATAAAGAGTTTACAGAAATCCAACAGCAGTCTGAGCTCATAGGAAACATTTCTTAGTGGAGTGAATTTTTCAGAAATCTCCTCTCAGTTGTAGTTTCCTCTCAACAGAACCCAAAGTCCTTTAGCCGTGTGCTCTACTACTGTCTTCCAAACAGCCAATTAAAGAAAGCCATGTGTCATTTTCTTTCATTTTAAGAGTTAAAAATGTGTATTTAGTATTCTGCATCTCTTTTAATGAGCTTTTTGAGCAATATGTTATATAACGTGCCCATATTTGACATTAATGGTATAATCCACGAAATATGTTTGCCTTGATGTTGTTCCAAACCTGCATAACACCAAAACTGTGCTGGTAGCTTTAAAAATACACAAAACCACATTTAAGTATCATAAAACTGGTACAAAAAAAGGTTGAAATGTAATTGTTATTCAATTTTAGTGACATTTTCCCCTCCAGTAGGTTGTAAACCTCTGTGACTGAATGATTCAGTGACTCAGTGAGTTAGAATCGAGGTCCAGATAAACAAATCATTCAGACCAGTTTTGAACCAGATAAAGTGATTCACTGAAAAGACTCAAAAGAATGATTCGTTCATTAATCGCAAACTGCTACTTCTCTTATGACCTCTAATCAACACACGCTTCAGTGCATACAGACTTACATTTTGGTATGTTTTTCCAATACGTTTCTAAAATGTGTTATATGGAATAAAGCTACAGGTTTTGAATGACATGAGGGTGAGTACATTGCTAGATGACCGCAGAAATTACATTATTGAACACAAATGTGAACTATTCCTTTAACTTTAGTTGCCCTAAATTTTTACATTAAATAATAACTTAGAAAATGAAATTGCTTAACTTATTTTGATTTGTTAAAGTAACAGCATGTTGCCATTTCTCATTGATAATTTTTTTCTTTTCTTTTTCTTTTTTTTTATAGTGTAAAAAAGCATAGACTTGTAAATTATATGAAAATTCAAATTAACATTCGATATCAGGAATCTTACTCGTTATATATTAGATTTACCTTTATTGTACAATTGCATGGTTTATGAAATGCTTTCTAATGCATGAAAACATAATCGTAAGCAATGATCTTTTGTAAATGTCACTCTGCTCCTCTGAGATTCTGCCTTTTCATGGATACTTATATATAGATAGAGAGGAAATGAGGGGCCACTCGATGATAGAGTCCTTTTAGAGAGATATTTTTATTCATAAATAAGGCTCTAGGCCCTTTAGCCTAGCTTTACAGGTCTGCCTAACCCACTCCCACATATACTCCAAAACAACTTTCACAATATACTCACACTGCCTCAACTAGCCTTGTTAAGCAATGACGCACATACACACACAAACACCCACACATGCTACACACACACACACACACACACGCACGCACTTATAAACAGTCTGACTCATGCTCTCTGGGCCCAAACTGCATCTGGCCGACCACAACTTTTGTGTTTATAATAGACTTAGACACACTGAAAACACTCGTATTCTGAGTAACGTCTAAGCCAAGCTCCTCTGAACCACCCTGCATGGTGACCTTGCCTCTAATTACAAAAACATATCAAAACAAAACCTGTCATCTAAAATACTGAGTGAACAAATGATGAAGAATGAGTCTGAATGAATGACTCTAGAAATGTCATGTGGTGTAACCATCAAGTACAAAGTAATAACATGTTTAATAATGTAAGAGTACTTTTCTTTTCTTTTCTTTTCTTTTCTTTTCTTTTCTTTTCTTTTCTTTTCTTTTCTCACAAATAAATAAATTATAAATTAATTAATAATAAATAAATTATTAATTAATAATTAAGTCTTGACACATGACATTTTACCCCCAAATTAATTTTACATATTTACAGTTAAGAAATAATAATAAAAATGTATGAAAAGTGACTTGTGGTTTGTGGTTATGGTTTTGTTTGTTGTTTGTTTTCTTGCTTTTCCCTTCATCATGATCTCAGGACAGTTACCATCTTGAAAATTGTGACATTTTATGGCCTTAAAAAAAATAAAAATAATAATAATACGTAATTAAAACATGGATTATTCAAGTCATTGTTCTGTACTGTATCTTGTAAATATATTTTAAAGCATTTTTCATTAAGGATCCAGACCAGGGTTATTGTAGTAAACAAAACAAACAAACAAACTAACTAACTAACTAACTAACAAACTAACTAACTAACTAACTAACTAACTAACTAACTAACTAACTAACTAACTAAATACATTAAAAAAAAATACAGAACAATAAACTTTTATTTTCGCTCCTTGCCAAAGGAAAAATATCTTACATATCTAGACAAATCACTGTGCTTATTTTATTTTATAAATAAGAAATATTTTACATAACAGGTTTCACTCTAAACTTTATAAAATTAAAGCATTATGACTAAATAAATTATGTTCCAAATTTGAAGTTGATATGAAAAAAAAAAGAGATTTTACTTAGATTTTATTTACTCCATTGAATTTTTAATGCATTTTTCTGTCACAAATGTCTAGATTTCTCTGTAAATATTACTTCTATCTCAAAATATATCACCAAATATAATATGGAATCCTGAGACTCAGATCTTTCCAATGGTATGTTTTTTGTCAAGATTATAAAAAGTTTTGATTGAAAAAGACCGTAATGCATTTTGTATGATCATTTTCAGTAAACTTTATGTACTTAATTTACTAAAATAACTAAAAGTACAACCACAATAAAAAATGAATTAAATAAACACTACAGACATATTAAAAAATAATAAATGATAAACTAACAACAACATTACTATGAATTTTACACAAACTGAACAAAACAAACAAACAAACAACAACAAAAACTAAGATAAAGATAAAAACTAATTCAAACCGTTAGTGAAAACTGAAGTCAATGATACTGAAGTAACACTGTTCCAGACAAAGCCTTCAGATGAATGTTGTGTACTTGTGTTTTTTCTCACTCTCAGTCAGCTCTGCATGGATCCTGGACTCTGTTTAGGCTCTCGGCTCTGATCTTTCATCCATAGCATGTTCTCTCTTTCTCTCTCTCTCACCCCTTCCAGTCATGTACCATCAGCTCCAGATCCTTTCACTCAGCTTCAGTCCTTCCCCTTCACATTGTTCTAGAGAAAATTCACGAGGCCTATCCCAGCAAACACCTTTCCAGGCGCTCCTCAAACCCCCACCGCCAGCTCTTCCTCTCTTATCGCTCTGGTTTCTTTTGAGAGATTATTGATTCGCTATTGATGGAGGTTTTCCTTCTTGGCTCAGCCATATGTTCTTGTTCCAAGATTGATGGAGCTGCAAGAGAAACCCTGAAAATCATCTGAAGTTTCTTTTTAGCGCAGCCATTTTCCACAGATGCTTTGGTCCTCTGCGCAGTGTGAAAATCATCTCTGGGATGGAACAAACTCATGTTATATAATGCTACGGTGCTTGAAATCCATCTATTTTGGCTGTCAGATTTAAGAGCATCTGTCTCTTTCAACACTCAATTAACCGTAATGGCTGTTCAGATGCAATACTCAAATTAGCACAGTCTTTATTTCAGCAGTGTAGGATATCATTACAGTCTGTTAAACAAATTGTATGGTTTGCATCTTGCCTGCTTTCCGTGACCTGTCAGAACAGACCTGAGACCTGCTGTATATTCTGGGCCTGCAGTGAAAGGCTCTGCTGTACGTGATAAGGCTGTGAAATAATGTTCCAGCAGGAAACGCTGTGGGCCTCAGATTACTTTTCACTTGGTAGATAAACTTATAAATGCTCATGCATAACAAACACATCCTCTCTGCATCATAATGATGTGTTTGTGATTCACTAACAATAAGCCTAATAAAAATATATAGTAAACAAATGAAACAGAGTGAAATGAATGACTCTAAAAATACAATGTCATCAGTTAAAATGTAATAACATCATTACACATACACACGTATTTGTCATTTTTATTGTTTATTTTTTAATATGACTGTTTATTTTTTTAAATCACTTCTATATTTAATTTTTTTGTTATTTTAATACTTCAAGTTAAACTGTATGTGTGTGTGTATAAACAGTATGTATATACTATAATATATAATATAAATATATATATATATATATATTATAATATATATATATATATATATATATATATATATATATATATATATATATATATATATGTACATGTTATACTGTATATAAGGGTTATATTATAAAAAATATTTTTTAATCAATTTCAATTTTCAATCAACAATTGCTAGTAAATTTTTTAATTCAGTTTTGATTCCACTTTTTTTTCTTTTTTTTTTAATTCAAGAAATATTATGGTTTTGATTCCAGTTTTTTTTTATTATTTTTTATCACATTCTCATTAATGAGACTATAGAGCATGATCAGTTTCTATATTAATAGACTGAAGGAAGTGAGGTCATGGCTGTTCTGTGACTGAGCGCTTTCTCGGCTCTTCAGGGAGGACTGTGGTTGCTTTAAGGCTTGTTGTGTGATTCATGTGAAGAAGTCTTGTTTTCTAGTCTGTTATCTAGACTCTCAAATAGACCGCAGCGTCTAAAATGTCTGGAGGACTGCAGAAGAAACTTTCTTTCAAAGTTTTCAAAGTAGGAGAGTTAGACTTGGGATTTGATCTAGGACTGTTGTGTAAGTCTAACACATGATAGACCCATCTGATGACTTACTAGACTCTCTATAATTAGACTTACTAGACTGTACTATAAAATCTGAGAGTACAGTATACAGAGACCACATCATACCAACCAGATCATGCTGTGAATAAAGCTCGCTGAAAGAGCAAAACTAAAGGATAATCTCTATAAAATAGTTTTGTATCTGTATGGAATGATTTTTATCAAACCATGCTGAAAAAAAATGCATGCATTAAATACACTGTTAATTCCTATGAAATGCATTAATGCAACTATAGGTGGGCGGAGCCTGAACAGGAAGTGGCTGAAAACAAAACAAAACAAAACAAAACAAACATTGCATATATCAAAAGCATTATAAAACAAAAGTAGTGACAGAACACTTCTTCTGTATTGAGATGTATGTCTGTGTGTAATATTTTGAAAATGCAAAAATGTAGGGTGGGGTTTTGGTTCAGTGCAGCAGTAGTTGATTGGATGTTGGCATAAAATGGAGGCGGATGAACATGAGCTTGCTGGGGCGGGGCTTAAGCAGACTACATAAATGAAGAAGTCCAGTACAAGTCTGTCAGTTCACCAGAAGAGCCAGTTAAAACAACAAGGTCCAAACATTTTGAATTGGACTGTGAGTTCATCACAATAAGATTTATAACATGCATAAAAAAAAGCAAACAAACAAACAAAAAAAAAACAGAGGGGTTGAATTTTCATTTAATGCTATGATGTCAAACATAGTTGTTATATAGTGCATTAACCAATTCATAAAAAAAATATGTTACACAGTAAAGTGCAACAACTGTACACAGTATATGTCTTCTTTTATGGGAAAATGTAAGTAAAATGTGAAAGCTACTCACACATAGGCCTGTTACTTACACATACAGAGTGGTTAAGGAACATACATTAAGCCTTCTTCAGATGTGGTCAAAATCCATCCCTGAATGTGTTTCAGTAATCAGATTTTAGTAAGTGTGTCTTAATCTGACTTTAAATGAGGTCAAGTGCTGTTTGACTGTGAATGATTGTAAATGCATGTTAATTGCAGGTGTAAGAAAGCCTAGACTCTCAAATGATCCCAGATATTACAGCGTTTGCACTCACAATCCCGTGCAGAATGACTGTGGATTTCTTTCTCTTGCCAACTTCAATTCACACAAACAGCACTAACAATTCTGCTCTCCACGTTTCAATGCATTTCTTAACAGTGCATGATGTCTTCACAGTGCTCTTTCTCTGCATTTAAATTCACTTTGTTTGCTTTGTTCAGAAAAGAATGTGTTGCATGTTATCTAAAACAAGAATTGACATTGAAAGTATAATTTATTTATATAATGTTTGGATTGTTGTTGCTCAATTTATAATCAATCTAATGAATATTATTGTTATTCAGGTGTATTCGCTATTCGTTTCTCATGACCAAATATGGTAATGATTTAGGAATTGGGAATGCCCTCGTCGCTGGTCACTAATATTTGTTTTGAAACATTGAGAAGAGAAAGGAAGACCAGCGTGATCTTATGAGCAGTGAGGCATCCATGTATACAAATCCATATTGATTGTGTAAACATGTACATCCTGACACCATTGTGTTTTCATATAAATATATACCTGTGAAAATGAGAGGACATATGTATACGGTACGGTAGCCCCGTACTCAATAGGGAAGTATAGGTTTGTTTGGTGAACATCACTTCAGAAAACCAGGTCAATGTGTAGAGAAGTTCTAGGAAGGTTTATTGCACTTAATTGTGTCTACACCATGGTAAAATCATTATAATGCACAGCCTCAAGCTGCTTGTTTTTCTTATAAACTTATTATACTGAAGGATTATACTGCTCATTTGAGTTTCATAGGCAATGTCTCTGATATCATACACACCGATGAGACATTATGCTATTTTATACTGTGAGCCATCTGGCAACTGAACCATTGCATATTGTTCTTATTGGTTTTATTAAACTGTTTTATTTGTCGTTAAGCAACTTTCATGGAGCATGAAGACGGATGATGAGGAATATGCCTTGTGAGCATCAGTTAAACTCAGAGGTATTCATAAATTGATATGTGGTCTCAAAGCAGTCAGCTGCGCTCAGGTGCATCTTCCTCAAAGGAACTTCTTGCACTTACAAAAAGCACGAGCGATAAATTTAGACAAATGTAAGTACTTTTTTGTGTCCCGTTTTCTGCAGATAATTAATTTCTGCTCATCTCTGAATAATGCATATGTACCGTGGGCAGAAGGAGCACTGGCTTGTAACATATGGCTGGAACAAAGCGTATTGTTTAAGAAAAACATGAGAACTACACCATTCAGAGCCAAACAGAAAACTTCTCAGCATCTGCACCTGTAATAAATCACATTTTTCTTTAAAGTTTCAAATTTACACCAAATTTAAATATATGTGTGTATTATATATAATATATATATATATATATATATATATATATATATATATATATATATATATATATATACAATTTCCTATAGTTCTCATAGAACCCAAAATCTGGCATCGTATTCAATGAATTTTTTGTTGTCTATTCAATGATTTACTTGTCTATAAATCATCATCATCATCATCATCATCATTTTCCCTGATATAACCACAAACTTTGCTTCTTGTATTTGACATTGCTTTTTTGGGCATTTTAGTCTATTCCCCATGTACTGTACAAAACACAAAATCAACCAACCAACCAACCAACCAACCAACCAAAAAACAACAGTATTCCCTTATAAGTTTCTTTATTTATTTTATTTATGTAAATAGCCTGCATATAATATTATTCTGTGAAAATGACTTGTCATAGGTGAGTTTCCTTTAAAATGCATCTTTAAATTACTGCACCATTGTCTCTGTTGTAAATGGAGCTCTCCTCTCACCGTAAACCAGAATTTAACTGTACAGTTTTTGTAGAAAGTGTTTGAGTTTTTGAAGTCTGCATGCCTTAGAAAATACCCTGTTTAGAAAGTATGTAGAACTTGCCTTAGGGTTCATGCTTTGAAACAGTTCTTCGGACAACTTGGAAATGAAACTGACAGTCTCACGCGCGTGGCATCAAACTTGCACACAAATCAAATGTGATAGAGACGAAATACGAGTCCAGGAGCGTGGACTGGGCAAGATGCACAGAGACAATGCATGTGCGATATTTCCATTCGTCGGCGTTAATTTAGTGCACTGCAGGTTTTCAAACAGTACATCTGCCACTGCAGCGTTTGTGCTTTAGTCTGGTGCATTTTCCAGCTTCCATCTTGCATCAATTTCAAACACATGCACTTCGATATGAGGGGGGAATTGATAAGTATAGTGCATAATTATAATACAGATAAAACATACAATAGAATAGCTTAAAGAAACCAACGTCGCGGGCCTTCGCCGTGGTTAAAGACGCAAGCGTTGTGTTCGGCTCCTAAGAGTCTTTGCATTGGGATTCTATTAAAGCTGATTTGCTATGGTTAGATTAAGGGGTTTGACCTCTGGGTCATACAGTATATGGCTACTATTTTGTCCTTGAGGTACAGGGCGTTGACTGATACCATGAAAACCTGCACAACAGAGTTTATAAAGCTAAAATATGTGTAGTATGTGTAGGTGTATAAATATATATGGATTCTCATCTGTTTGTGCGTCTAACCTCGATCTACACATCAGCTCGGCTTTCTAGAGGAATCGGGGGTCGTATTGCATGGCTATTGCAAGGATATTTCTCCATGCGAGGGGAAAGAAGCTTGCCAGTCTCTACAGACTGAGTCCTTGAGTCAATTCAGAGCAGGGTTTCCCTCAAGGGTTCTTCTCCAAGCGGTTGGCAGATCCGTTGTTGGTCTCTGCAGGCTTCTCGCCGTCCTTCTCCCGCTCATCCTGTGTGGTTTGGGTGGAGAAGGGGTCTGTGTGCTGCCTGAGGTCAGGGCTAAGGAGCGGCAGGTGAGGGAGGAGTGGACTCTCTTTTAATCGAGCGGACAGTTCTTTAGCACTATAGGTTGGGGTGTTGGTCTCGTATATGTCGTGGAAGTTGTTGTAGTCGACTTCGTAGAAGCCCTTTTCCAGAGAAAGCACCGGGGTGAAGCGGTAGCCCCACAGCACTTCCGAGTCCAGGTAGGAGCTGCGTGCTTGACACGTCATGCCTGGATACGTGGAGAACAATATGGGCACAGACACGCAGACACATGCAGGTACGCACAACAACACATGAACACGTGCACACGGTTATTTACACACACACACACACACACACACACACACACACACACACACACACACACACACACACACACTCACTCACACTTACACTCACACACACACAAACACACACACAAACACACACACACAAACACACACACACAGAAATGAAAGAGGGGAGAGAAGGAGAGAAATAAATAATTTATTAGGCTCTCAGTGTTTACAGTGTTGTACAGGTCAGTTTATATTGGAGTTATGGGGCATATCAGTTCGTTAGCTGCATTTCACAATACTGAATTACTGTATGCCTTCCAATATATATATAATGGAAAGAGCTCAGAATATCAGTAAGGTGGCAGAAAACAATGTTTTTTTTATGTATCTCAGTTACCATAATTCCAATAATGTAACAATGATTTCTTCTATCTGTAATAAGTTACTTATAAAATAATTCAAATAAATAAATAAATAAATTTTATTGTTGTTATTTATTGAAATTTTATTTTTTTTTTTTTTTTTTTTGTTTATTAATATGGAATTTTGCTGGTTTATGCAAATGCAAATATGCAAGTAAGTAAGACTTGGATATATCTAATCTCAATTCCCAAGTCTTTTGCTGCATATTATTTGCATCTTCATAAATCAACACAGTAAAGGTTTAATATATATTATTTATTTATACATGTTTATACCCACCAAAAAAGACTCTACAAAAACAGGGACATTCTAATAAAGCAAGACTTCAATAAATTATATATATATATATATATATATATATATATATATATATATATATATATATATATGAATTATATATATATATATATATATATATGAATTATATATATATATATAATGATTCAATGAATAACAAATTCTCCTCATTGGTTGTTGTGTTTGCTTACAGTTTTCAGACTCTTATCCAATTGTGAGTTTGTGCCAAAGGGAGATGAATTTGTTTGTAAGGCTGAATGTTTTACATTTCCTTTTCTGAGTGGTTTTGGGTGTGTGACATTATGTAGCATGAGCTGGAAGCCAAAGGGATTACAATGATCAAACGGCATATTTCATTTTGTATTTGGTACAGTGAGTAACTATGCGTGTCTTCAGTTATTTGGACACAGGGTGATACAGAATAGTTGCCACATGACTTCAAGTTGTCATGTAAACCTGAGTTAATGTGCTGTGTGCTGCCCAGTTCCATATCCATCATGTCCATTTTTCATACACAGGATGCAATAATAAATAAATAAATAACCTCAAGATGATCATTATCTTTTCACGTGAGCAAATTATACAAATCCTCTGAAACAGCTAGAGGATGAAATGAAATTCCCCAAATTTGTATTCATGTCTTGAGTCTACTTTGTAACAGCATTTTGTGTTTTACCCTGAAAGGGATCATGGAAAATCAAAATCATGCAGTAATTTTAGTGCAGACCTGTAATTATGGAAAAGTTCTGGTTATTAATCACTGCATTTATGTTTTAGCAAAACATGAAGAATAATATGAGACTAAAATATCATGCTTATAGGTATAATAGTCAGTGGTGCCATTTATTATAGATAAAACTGTAATTACAGATTATGGAGAATTACACCATTTCAGCATTTAAAGCCAACAGCATCACAATCTACGTCAATGCTTCTTAACGGGTGTGTCACAACAGTAAATACATCTTAAAATTCAATTTTAAATGTAGGAGACTCTTAACAGATTATTTATTGTTGATGTCAAAGGTCATGTGTCCAGTCACACTTTATGCTATTGTGTTGGAAATTCATCTGTAACTTTATATAAAATAAAGCAACAAGGCAGATGGTAATATGGACAGGTTGAGCAATATCACACAAGTAGCAGTGCGATATGGCTATATATCAGCACAGCTGTGATTCGGCCATAGGTAATCACATCATCATCGAAATAATCATTGTATCACTCCGCTTGCAGTAATTCTTACAGCGAGTGTGATGGCAGATGCCCAAATCTACTATCATTTTATGTTTTTGTGTCACGGAATGTAGTTTCAAGATTTTTTTTTTTTTTTTTTGCGGACAATTAGTTCAAATATATGCTTTGTTAATAAAGATAACATCTATTTGAAAATTGGTTTAGAAATTAATTTTCGGGGATGTGAGCTTCAGGGCATCAGCGGCCATTCAGCGCTCATGAACCCGCAGAGAGAGCGGCCTCACCTCAGCCAGATGGAATTTGCCTCTGGCTCTGATGTCTCTATAGTGGTTAAACGTTAGATATAATTAGTTTTGGGTGGATTTAATGGACAGTCTTTGGTCTCATTGATCTATTATTTGTTCCAGAACAAATAGTTTTGGCTGAGAGCAAAATCTCATAACGTTATATATTTATGTAAATTTAATAATTCTCTATATTACAGTGCTGCCTTTGTACTTTTGATTGAATTACTCAGCAACTTTTATGATGGCTGTTGTTGTTTATAAAATATTATTATTCAATAAACAATATTTATATAAATAATTGTACTATTTATTAAATTGCTTATTGAGAAATGGTGTGTGTTCATGATGGTGATTTTAGTTACATTGTTCCACCATTAGATGGTGACAAGAGTCTTTTTTTATGAGATCAGTAGTAAAGAATTTTATATTGAAAAAGACTGAAACTGTTGGAAACAAGCATGTTGATTTTACTTTAAGCAACAACTTTTAAGATGTAGCCAACAAATGCAGTGAGCTATCATTTTAAATCACATTCGGTATAAGTATTGTACGACAAAGATATCGCTTTCCTCTGTGGACATTTAGACTAATGTTTTAGTGTGAATATGAGACTGAGCTGAAGAATGAATGCTGAATCAGATGGAGGTAATCTGGCTCAATCAATCTTTCTCTCATAATACTCTACTCCACATAATATTGTGAGCTTTAAATAAAGAAATTGTATAAGCTTTTAAACTGTCAAACTGATATATACAAACCCGATTCCAAAAAAGTTGGGACACTGTACAAACTTTGAATAAAAACAGAATGCAAGGATGTGGAAGTTTCAAATTTCAATATTTTATTCAGAATACAACATAGATGACATATCAAATGTTTAAACTAGTGGTGGGCATTGATTATTTTTTTTTATCTAGATTAATCTCACTGTATCTTGGAATTAATCTAGATTAATCTAGATTAAAATGGCTCAACTGAATTCTGCCGAAGGCATTCAAATTATGTTCAATAAGATGTACTTGTTAGTACTGATAGAGCTGTGCTGCACTCAAACATAGTAGTTTGACGATGACTCTTCCCCTGCGCTACATTGCTTGGCCTGGCATCTTCAAGGGATGCTTTGCGTTTAGGTGGTACTTGAGACTGGAAGAACTCCTACAGTAAACTAATTTCGCATTGCACAAGTTGCAAACAACCTTACGCCTGTTTCACACATACTCCGTCTGCAATGCCTATGCGTTGCATTTTTTTTTTTTTTACGCATCCATGTTAACGGATTCCAGCTTTCTCGCGGTTTCGGCCCGTCAGTGCGTTCCAGGAGCGGTGCGTCTATATGTTTACGTACCGAGTCTATTTTTGCTGTGCTGCATGCGCTGAATTAAATGACGCGCATTGTTCGTGGTAAAAATTAACATGGATTGACATGGAAATGCAGTAATTTCACAATAAATGTATACTAATTAAAGCCTACTGTGTTTCACACGCAACACATGGGTTTTTGGCTAGGTTTTAAAACAAGAAAAAGAGCACTTTTAGATAAACGAGGCAACATGATATAGGCCTATGCACTTTTATGGAAGCAGAAAAACAAAGTTCATTAAAGTTATATGGGGTTATTTATTATTATGATATGAATGAGGCAAAGTGATATGGGTCGACTGTTTCTATCAGTGGTGCTTTAATTTTAAATATTTGCGATATCCCAACAAGAAAAGTAGGCTAATTGTTGTGTTTAAATGTTTTGCCGCTTGCTTGAGCAGCTTATTATACAAACCTAAAGGTTATCCATGAATAATATGTTGTTTATATTTATTAAGTGTATCACTGGTCTATGATGAGTCTTTTTTTTTTTTACATGGTTTGAAATATAGAATAATGAAAAAATGTTGTGTTTGTGGACTAAACAGCCGCGGATCAGTAGCGGACTGCAAACGCGTCCTGTGTGAAAGCACAATGAGTCCGTGCTGCTTCTGCACCACATACATAACACACACGGACTGCATACACACTGCAGAAGGAGTATGTGTGAAACAGTCTTGTCGAGGTTTTTTTTGGGAAGTTTGGTAATTTCACAGTAGGCATACACGCAGGTTCGAAGACTCGTTCTCGCCCCCTACAGTGCAATTCGTCTAGGTATACATCCACGCTAAACTATCATGGTGAAAGTCATCATAGCTTGCGTAGTATAGACCCAGCTCCCAACCCAACTTTGAGAATAGATTAACGGCGATATTTCTTTTATCGCCCGATAAGAGTCTCACGTTAACGCAGCACGTTAACGCCGATAACGGCCCACCACTAGTTTAAACTGAGAAAATGTATCATTTTAAGGGAAAAATAAGTTGATTTTAAATTTAATGGCATCAACACATCTCAAAAAAGTTGGGACAAGGCCATGTTTACCACTGTGTGGCATCCCCTCTTCTTTTTATAACAGTCTGCAAATGTCTGGGGACTGAGGAGACAAGTTGCTCAAGTTTAGGAATAGGAATGTTGTCCCATTCTTGTCTCATACAGGCTTCTAGTAGCTCAACTGACTTAGGTCTTCTTTGACGCATCTTCCTTTTTATGATGTGCCAAATGTTTTCTATGGATGAAAGATCTGGACTGCAGGCTGGCCATTTCAGTACCCGGATCCTTCTTCTACGCAACCATGATGTTGTAATTGATGCAGTATGTGTTCTGGCATTGTCATGTTGAAAAATGTAAGGTCTTCTCTGTAAGATACGACGTCTGGATGGGAGCATATGTTGTTCTAGAACTTGGATATACCTTTCAGCATTGATGGTGCCTTTCCAGGTGTGTAAGCTGCCCATGCCACACACACTCATGTAACCCCATACCATCAGAGTTGCAGGCTTCTGAACTGAGTGCTGATAACAACTTGGGTTGTCCTTGTCCTCTTTAGCCCGGATGACATGGCGTCCCAGTTTTCCAAAAAGAACTTCAAATTTTGATTCGTCTGACCACAGAACAGTTTTCCATTTTGCCACAGTCCATTTTAAATGAGCCTTGGCCCAGAGAAAACACCTGCGCTTCTGGATCATGTTTAGATATGGCTTTTTTTTTTTTTTGATCTATAGAGTTCTATAGAGCTCCACTATTTTTCGCTGCACCATTGGGGGAATTGGTGATCCTCTGCCCATCTTGACTTCTGAGAGACACTGCCATTCTGAGAGACTCTTTTTATACCCAATCATGTTGCCAATTGACCTAATAAGTAGCAAATTGGTCCTCCAGCTGTTCCTTAAATGGACATTTAACTTTTCCGGCCTCTTATTGCTACCTGTCTCAACTTTTTTTAATGTGTAGCTCTCATGAAATCCAAAATGAGCCAATATCTGGCATGACATTTCAAAATGTCTCACTTTCAACATTTGATATTTTATCTATATTCTTTTGTGAATACAATATAAGTTTATGAGATTTTGTAAATTATTCCATTCCTTTTTTACTCACAATTTGTACAGTGTCCCAACTTTTTTGGAATCAGGTTTGTATATGTATATTCACACATATTAGCTAAAATGCACTTATAGTAAAAAAAAAAAATAATAATAATAATAATGTTATTGTACAAGTACTGTACATTTTTTGCTTACTTTTGTATAAACAAACTTGGCACAGTATTGGTTGACCCCTTGATGTGAAAATGGATCCTGAAGCAAAACCAAATGAAAACCACTGATCTACATTGTAGCACGGATTGAAATTGAAATGAACTCAGTTATCTGAGAATCTCTCTGACTCCCTCTGCTTTTGTGTTTTTTAGGTCAGAAATGGTGTGTGGGTTTGAGTGTAACACATTTAGCATTGCGTTATACTCTCTCTCTCTCTCTCTCTCTCTCTCTCTCTCTCTATCTCTCTCTCTCTTTCTGTATGTGTGAGTGAAAGAGAAAGACATGGAGAGGGTGTGATGATCTCAATAACCTAGTAATGGCCGGTTTCATGCACTGATGCTTTTCAAATCTATAAATAAGGGCACAACACCTCAAGGCCAGGGGTTCCTTAGTCCATTTCTGGAGAACAACGGTGACACTGAAATCTGCTGACACATATGAGTACTATCATTTCTCCTAGGATAAGAAGCACCATTATGGTAACTGCTGTGTTCCCATGCAGGAAAACCTTGCCCAATTCTCCTTGTCATTGTCAGTTTCATAATTTAGCTTTAACATACTACATTATGCATTATATGCATGTTGAATTCTTCGTCTCACTGTGCATGAGTTAGCACACTTAAAAAAGCTGTTTTATAACAAATAAAATGTAATACGCCTGGGTAATTAAACATCTTTTAAAAAAAAGTTGCAGTCCACTAATGATATGATTACCAAGCAAGCACTTATCTAATGCTTCTAGTGCAGCAAACTAGAAGTAGAACTGAAAATCACTGCCTTCAGAGGATGCCAGAATGCTCTACAGGTTTGTTTGAACTTTAAACGGAAATCCAGCACTAATAGTTAGTGTTAAAATTTAAACTGCTCGAGCACACATCAATAACCTTCAAATTGCCTCCACAGGTCCTCTTAATCAACTCACCACCTCATAAAGTTGGCCTTTAAAAATCTATATTAGTTATAGAACATTAATTTGAAGCAAGTTCTTATCTATGGGTTTGAGACTCATTAATAGCAAAATGAATGCAAAGTTAATGGACGCTACTGAAAAACACAGATAAGCCTATCTTAATGCCACCGGGCATATTTAGTAGATGCCGTTAGTTATGAGCACTCAATGGGCTGCTGTTTCAGGCATTCATCATGTTGATGGGGAGACAAGCAGGTTATTTTTCACTAATAGGGGTGCAGATCTTTGATCACTAACACCAATTGATTTTAAATCCATACTGTTAGACATTTGTGACCTGCTTTTAAACTTTCAGTGTTAACTGTACTGCATAATAGCTAGTTTGGAATAACCAATCTGTAAGCAAATCTGTGCTTCATAGACTTATTTCAGATTCACTTTGAGACTTGACTGAAAGTGTTTGATATGTGGTAAAATGGTCCGAAAAGTATTTGCATGTTTCTGAAGAGTTACTTTTACAATCAGCATTTCATTGCAATGCATTTTTCCTTCTCAGCAATTTGACTCCAATGCTTCCAAAAAAAGGCATTTTAGAAGGTAGCATAATCAAAGCGCCTTTGCTTCAGAAATGCCCGTGCTTTATGATTCTGCCCATGTAGTCAGATCACTAGCTTTTGGAACAGAGTGGATCAAATATGTTTGCATGTCATGTTCTTGCCCAGTAGGAATCTTTCATTAGGGAAAAGCTGTTGTTCATGATTATATCACTCAAGATCAGGCATTTCAAAAATTAAAACTGCTTTTGTTGCAACAATTAAATGATGCAAATTACATTTGATTAACCATCATCAGAGTCTCATCACGTTCATGCAAATTGCAAGTAGTACTCAAGAGACTTAATATAGAACTTCTGACCCTCAGTACTGGAAAAATAATAGACTAGACCAATGTGGCTATCCATCATACCTGACACATGCCAGGGCTAAATTAAAACATTGCTATACTCTACAAATTAGACATCAGGTTGTTTGTGACCTTACTGCACTCATGACGTCATTATCGCTCTACTGCACATCAAAAGGAAGCCATCAACACTCATTAGCAAGTGGGAGTAGACTTCGATCTGAGAGAGGCCGGCAAGGCTATTTGTAGGTTTATCCTGGCCTGTAGAACCCTAATCTATACCTGGTCATGTGTCAAAGGCGTAATTTACAAGGCTTTAGTAGATCAAATGCATCATAGCCCATAGCTATTGACATGTGCTTGCGTATGCATATCTCCACAGTGGAAAACATTTCAAAGTGATAGGAAGGTTGAGGAGACTGCTGATATGTCATATGGCATCTAGGGCACAGAGCACAAGGTTAGTGTAAGATTCAATTCTCTCCATTAGGTCCTTGGATGCTTCAGTCATGTTTGTGGTACAAAAAGTTCTAAAGTTGTGTTTTTTTTTTTTTTTTTTTGCATTATATGTGAAGAAAATTTCATCATATAATGCTTTTCACCTTTTCTTTGTTGAGTCCTCATTGGTATTCACTGCAAAACAAGCACAAAACAGGATGCCTTCACAGGGAAGCATGTATAATGAATTGGATTTAGATTAGCAGTGCAAGTTCTCTTTGGAAAAACGCCCAATAAATAATTTGAATTGCAAACATTCACCTGAGATATCTGATAAACCATGGGAAATGTTTCAGCCTCGGAATAAATCGACAATTAGTGTAGACACTTTAGACAATGGAGGACTCTTTATTCCCTCAACAGCCCTGAAGGAGAATCCCAGAAGGAGATCTACTTGAATCAATATTGCACACAGAGTTTTGCAAGGTCAACCATATCTAGATAATCAATTCACTTTCATTTATTCAGATCGCATATTTGCTGCTAAAGCACAGGTATCACACTAGTATCGGTTAACTTTGTACAGACTGTGCTTAAATGTATTTGCATTTAATTATGTAAAGTAGACTATGACTAGTTTTTAAGATAATGGACTAAAAATTAGATGCAGATTGAACAAACTGTTACAGTAAATCAACATCAACGGCGTTATTAATAATCAATTTGAATGGCACACCACCCTGGGCTCTCTGTTGTTATGGATTGTGTATTAGTCCAAATGTCTTGAGGTATAATACCAAAACTGTGTTCTCAAAGACATTTTAAAAACAGTTCTTTCATTGAACTGCCTGACCGTTATTGAGTTTCACTGACCTGAGAACTGGAACAATGTTAATTAAAATGAAGAGTGGAAAAATAAACTTTTTTTTGCTCCAATAAGCTTTCCAAAGGATCCCCTCCAGCAGAGTGGAACATACCCGGAGTGCTTTCATCACCTTTCACCTCTTTCCACAACTCCAGCCTGGACAGGTTTGCAAGGACATGGCTAGCCAGACAACAATAGGCTCTCAAGCCCACCTTGACTCATGTGTTGGAAAAATAGCCTTAGCATCAATATTGAAACATTTATCTTCTTGTCAGTTCTTGAATGTTATTTCTTGTAGTCAACATGCTCAGGGAAGGGATGACTCAGCACTGTCAGAAAATGAATAATGTGTTGCAGTTTTGTATATTTAAATGACTGACCTCTAAGTCTCTCGCTTGCCACAAAAAAATCATGGAAAATTCATTGAGGTCAACTGCTCTACAGAGCTTGGCAGTTAATGCGCAACTTGCTCCTTGAAGCCATTGTGAAAGACTGATAGTTTCTATGGTTAATGCAAAGCTTTAAACTGTCATTTCTTACTCATGGACACTATGACACTTTCAGGTCAACAGTTGAATTGCTTGATGTCAAGGAGAACATACCTGTCGCTTCGACCATGCCCTCCAAGATGACCACAATCTCAAACTCTTCCTTCTCCATCTGTGCTCGGGACATCTCCCAGAAAGGACTCTTCTCATTGATCTCGTGGGAGATAATGAGAGGTGATACCAGGAAGAGGCGATCGTCTCCTGTGTCAAAGCCAATGTTGATGTCCGTCTGGTTGAGCGGTATGAACTCGCCCTCCTTTGTCTGCTGTGAACGAATGAGCTTGGCACGGATTGACGCTTCCACAATGTGCGAATTCCGCAGGTCACCCACTCTGAACATCAGGCACATCTTGTTGTCCCTCACCGAGATGACAGCCTTGTGGGAGAACATCAGTGTCTCTGCTCGGTTCTTAGGCTGCGAGATCTTTACGAACATGCAGCCCACCATCATGGCATTTACAATGGACCCCAAGATGGCCTGCACCAGTAGAAGTATAATCCCTTCTGGGCACTTCTCCGTGATGACACGATACCCGTAGCCAATGGTTGTCTCGGTTTCGATGGAAAAGAGAAAAGCTGAGACAAAGCTGTTGAGGTTTTCAACACAAGGTGTCCAGCCCTCTTCATCTGCGTGTAGAAGATCTCCTCGTATTAGCGCAATAAGCCACCACAAAAACCCAAAGAAGAGCCAGTTGACCACGTAGACCAAGGTAAAAATGAAGAAACTGAGGCGCCAACGTAAGTCAACCAGTGTTGTGAAGAGGTCGCTGAGATAACGATAGGTCTCTTGAACGTTTCCGTGATGAACATTGCACTTGCCGTCTTTCTGTACGTAGCGCTGGCGGGGTTTCCTAACAGGATCAGAGATGAGGTGGGTGCGATCTGTGGGGATTTGTGCTTCCCTCAGGTGCTTGGGGAGTTTTTTCACCTGCTGTAAGGAGGTAGAGAGAAAAGGAAGAAATTTGGTTACAAGATCAGTGTGACAGAAGCTCTGTCTTCTTGGATAAGGACTCAATTCAAAATTATGATGATGATGAGAAAATGGTTTACAGTATCAGCAAGTCTGAACCTGTAGACCTGTATTAAGCATCAGTGTTAGGGAGGCTGCTAGGGAAGCATAATACAAGCAGGATGTGATGTTTCCCACAGGTCCTCTGTTGTTGCAATCTAGTCCCATCAGAATCATTCAACATATTTCGCAAGCCAGATCAATAGCTTCCATCTGCCTCTTCTATCTCTTCACTAAGCTGCTGTAAGCCAGACAATAACAGTTTGGATGGCACAGTTGCCAACATCAAGAAGAGGTATGTTCACACTGTTCCCTTCTAACAATGGAAGTGCTCTGATATCTTTGCAACTGTTATGACATTGTCACAGTACGTCTCAGCACGTACAGGGGTGAGCGTGATTTCAACAAGTACAACATGTTCCTGGATCAACATCTTTGTTGATCCTGGAACAACATTCCAGGCAACCAATCAGAATTTAGATATAACTTTTCAGGAAATATCTGTTTTAGCCTTACAGTGTTAGGTGCTTGTACACCCTTGTTAATCTGCTATAATTTCCCACTGATTTTAGGAATAAATTATGGGTAGGGTTAGGTTTAAGGGTAGGGATTGGGTTATGTCTATATTTTTGGACAGTAATGTTGATCCAGGATCATCAAAAGATGTTGATCCAGTTGGCAAAGTCACGGCGACCCATGTTACAGGACATGTAGATTACTGCAACGTAAGAGTACTGGTGGGCTTTTCTTTTTTCTATTGCTTTTTTTTTCTCTCCCATGACTCTCTATCTTGGCCCTAGTCCATTTCTGATACCTTGTTCTACACCATCTCCATGGGACACTTTCCCCATTACCTTCCTCTTCCCCATGGGACACTGGCAAGCCCAGATAAGAATCTTTGCCCACTCCCAAGTCCATAACACAGTGCCCTCCACATGAGACAAGGACATATTGGCACATTGTCTTTCCATTTGTGGAAGATTGTGCTTGGTTGTTAATTGAAACCTGGTATCAAGTTAAAGTGATGGCAGTCAATTATAGGCAAGCCTTAAAGTTCTTATGAGAAACTGGAGCACAAGGAGACCCCCGCTGCGTACACACCGGCGCCCCCAACACCCCCCCCCCCCATTTTCTGTCAGTTAAAGCCAAATATTGGGCAAAAAATAAAACCAATACTACAAAAAACAAATATCTTTATCCAGTATTTGGTGTGCCTCCAGATTTGTTCTTCAAGTTAGCTATTCAGTATTCCTCATCATTCAAGTCAAAAATATGCATTTAGCATATATTATATGTTTAAATAAATCATTTCAATTTATACATTTAAAAAAACTATACATAGCATATTCACTTTTATAAATATATAAGTATAGTATCTAGTTATTGCACAGCTCCCTGAAATACTTGACTGAGCATTGTGTCATAAGTTGTTTTATATAATGAGCCTTACATAATATATTGATGACTATACAATGTCCTGGTTTTCAATGAGAATGTAAGCAGAACACACAAAAAAGGTTTGATTAAAAATGGTATTTAAAGTTACAATTATTGTCTGAATTTCAGTTAATTAAGCACTTTACATCATCACCCATTGGTTTAGGGTTAGGGTTCCTTTAGTTTTAACTTCCCACATTATGATTTATATGAAGGCCTGCTGTTTTGATGGATAAATGATTAAAAAATATTTTAAAAATGAAATAAATACAATAGAAATACATTTCTCCTTATTATTGCATATTCTAAATTCTCAAGTGTAGGTGTTCTATTCCATGGTAACAGTAGATATTAATTGAACAATACTGAAGTTGAAAGTGATAGTGGAGACTACTGACCTCTCTTGGAGTCACTCCTATCTCCATGTCGTGGTCCATGTGGACGCGAGAATCTCCTGCCATCCTCAGCTTCGACTGCAAACCTGAAATTCAGATAAATAACACAAAAGAATAACAACCTAATCGCTCTTACTTACTGTATAGCAAATAACCATGCTATGATTTTAAATATGTTTCACTTTTAATGAGCAGTGAAAACTACTGAGTGCACCTTTAATGAATGCTCATTCAATGAACCTTGGGATTTGCCACTCTAAGCCTTGATACATTACCCTTATCCCATTCAGATGGATAAACGTCATTACATGGATTTATTGTGCCCTATAGGAATACTGAATGGTTTGTTTTAGGATTACCACTGTTTACAGATTCACACGAGGAAACAAGACACATTCAAAATCAGGGTTAATCTGATCAGCTAATGTCTCACCCTCTCTCAATTAGGTGAGTAAACATATTTATCGTGTCAAACACCACGGGAAAAGCGGTTCACCATGCTTGTCTGATTTTCTAATGGGCAAACAGAAAAACTAAACATGACTGCTCAGGTTCTCACATTAAATAGAGTGTCATTTTAAATATGACTTGACATGACTTCGAGATGGAATAAAAGTACACACACAGACACCTTTGGGGGAACATCTTCGATGGTTACTTGAAGGATTAATTCAAAGCTCACAGGGGAGATGTACTTTCTGAGTGTGCGGATTGAGTTTAATTTGTGCCTAAAACAGACTGGCAGTCTCAGCTGTTCACCGTTCCCTAAAGACTAACTGCATCAGCACCATCACGCCACGAAAGCTGCTGCTGTCTCCGTCATCCAGTCAAACTCTCCCTCATGCACACAGAAGAAACGCCAACCTGGGTGAGCACCTCTGCATGCTCCTCGCTGCCTCTGGCAGCTCACTATCTCCATTCTGACACATTTAGTGTTCACCTGTCAAATCTTTTGAGCCGGGCTCTGTGCAGATAGGGCCTGAAAAGAAAGTACTGCTGTAGCGTAGGCTCAGTTTCAAAACCTACTGAGCTGTCTTGCTGTTTACAGCATCCAAACTGAAATGGAACCTCATAAGTAACCGATTTGGAAAGGTAGAGTTAGGGCAGCAACTCTGAGTCAAACAAATAGCCTTGAGTCTGCCGTTAGCATATCGCTAAGCTAACAATATGACAGAGACATGCAAATATACTAGAATTGGAAATAGTCTATTTTAATGAAAATGGTAAATAATTTATTGAACATTTCTGCATTTAGAAGAGTGGCAATAAAGAGACTTTATCAACTCTTGTCTATATATATATATATATATATATATATAAAAATGATGTTTAAAAATACAATTGCATTTAAAAATAATGTAAAACTAAATGTTGATGGTGCCTTATCAGGATCCCTACATGCCCTTGATTTTGGAGCAGGGCTGTAGGCTTACTGTACCTATGTTTTGTTTCCATTAACACGTCTTTGTTATGGAAAACTGGATTTTGGTTAGTTTAACTTTTAGATGTTATGACATGGTGCATTAAGCAATGATTCAGCTCCAGATCCTGGTCACTCCCACACTGCACCTGTGCTCCTGTCGGTAATGTCACACAGCTTCATCTATGCTAATCACTTACATAAGGTGCCTAATGACAGTGAAAAACTCCCATGATCCCCAACAGCCCATCTGCAAGTCAAGCTAGCCACTTCCACTCCTTAATTCTTCTGAAAGCTGTTTAGGATAATAGTTAAATAATTTTCAGACAAATAATGTCGGATTCTCCTCTGAAATATAGAGTGTGTAAAAGAAAGAGAGTAAAAACCAGAAAGAGAAAGTACAGCCTATTTAGGGGGATATTTTACAAACCCTCCACTGGTTTTTCCAAAAGAGACCTTAAAATAGGTATTGATCAGCTAGGAGAGTAAATCAATGTAGAGTAATCAGGTGAACTGATGAACCCCGGGAGCAAATTACCACAAATACTGGTGCATATTTCCCTTCCATGCCTTGTAATGGCCACACACGTTTTCAGCGCAGAGAAAATAACCCTCACGGTTGGGGGGTGAGATAATCAGCGCCGTGTAGAGCTAAACACACAAAACCTGGCGCTGTATTGGGCAACAGCTGATCTCTGATTAATTAGTGCATCCTAGGAAGAATCCCTGTTGCAAAACAGCTAAACTCAATTTGTACTTGACAACAGTAGTGAAAATTATACAGGAATTGGAGACCGGACTCACTGGAGATTCGAGTCCTTTGTTTGACCCTCGTTCTTATTTGTCTAATTCCACTCTACTGCAGTGACATCACTCATCCCTATTTGCACGGCCCTGCTTGCACGCAGATGGCACGTCAGAGCCGCCATCCACTCAGGAATACAGTGTTGACTGACAGGTCTGCAGCGAAAGGGCACACTGACGTGACCCGCATCCGAGATGCACATGGAGAATACATCACAGACAGACGGCAGGCCTCCACAATGTCCCCTCCTCTGCCATTTCCACATTTTATGACAAAACGGTCCCTGTGCAACTCCATATGAATTTGATGGTTGCACGCCAGTGAGGTGAGCAGAGCCAGAGTAGAGTCTGTTCCCTCATGCTTATCTTGCTATTCTGAAGAGGTAACAAGCTCCTTATCAAGCTTTTAGAGTAGCATGCTTTTTGTGGTTTTGGAGTCTTGTTGCAAGCCGGACAGGGGATGAGAGAGAGAGAGAGAGAGAGAGAGAGAGAGAGAGAGAGAGAGGCTTATATTCAATGATTCTGGTTTTGGTGACAAACAGTTTGTCAATGATTTCATCAATACTTCTGTGCAATTATTTATTTATTTTTTATTTATTTTTATTTTTATTTTATTTTTTTATTTTTTTTTGGGGGGGGGGTACATAATAAATAAACATAAAACAATATAAGTTATGCACTATAAATTGTGTAAATTATGCATTTACTGTTATTGATTTTTAACAGCAGAAATACATACACCCTAACAATAAATTGGAAGTGAATCAAACTGAAAAGAGACAAAGATGATAAATAATTCTACACCAGAACCAATGTAACATTTTATTAATTATAAAATACTAATAACAAAAAATATAATGAGTTTTATGAGCCTTAAGTACAACACATTTGAGTGCTGTGCACCTACATATTTAATAAATTCAATAAAAAGAACAGAATCACTCAAGTCATTAATTTGTGAATCAGCAATGGGGATTTGTTTTTCTCTAAAAAGAACCAGTTCAAATGAGTTATTTGTTAAAGAATCAGACTACACTGGTCACACTGAGAACTGACTCATAAGAGTCATACACTAGGGTGACTTACAGTACTGCGGCACATGTTTTTTTAACTCACTAGAAAGAACTGACTGAATCATTTGTTCGGGAATCATAATTTCTGCATGATTCAACAGTGGTAATCATTTGAGTATTCTTATACGATGTGCTGTCCGAATGAATGGATCAATGCATGCATGAGAACTGTTAACAGAACATAATTCTGGCACAATATATTTGAAATCAAATCAAATCAAAGTTTATTTATAGAGCACTTTTTTTTAAAACAACCATTGTTTTCCAAAGTGCTGCACAAGCATAATAAAAGTAAAACCATTTTACACATACGAAAAATAACAAACAATAACACTAACCAAATACATAAAAACAGCTCTCAAACTGAGTTAAATGCCCAAGTGTAAAAATAAGTTTTAAGACTGGATTTAAAAACAGTAAATGTTTGGGCCAGCCTAACATTTGGAGGCAAGTTATTCCAAAGCTTTGGGGCTGCAACAGTAAAAGCCCGGTCACCCCTTCTTTTCAGTCTTGTTTGAGGTACAACCAAAAGTAAGCGGCCAGCGGAACTAAGTGCTCTCGATGGAATGTACAGCTGTATTAAAATACAGCAAATCTAAGTCAAGGGGGTCACAGGTGTTGCCAGGTCTAAATATCATGACTTCTGTTTTTTTCTTCATTGAACTTTAAAACATTTGAAGGCATCCAGGCCCTAACCTCCTCAAGAAAGTCCAACAATGGTGCTATAGAGTTTGCATCTTTCAGTTTCAAAGGGAGATAAAGTTGTGTATCGTCTGCATCACAATGAAGTGAGATGCCAAATTTCCTAAAAATGGACCCTAATGGAAGTACATATAATGAAAATAAAATAGGACCAAGAATGAAACCCTGAGGGACACCACACGAGAGGGATGCAGAGGATGACATAAAATCCCCAAAATGGACTGAAAAACTTCTGTCAGATAAATAAGATCTAAACCACTCCAATGCAGTTCCCCTAACTCCAACGCAATGCTCCAATCGAGAAATCAGGATGTTATGGTCTACAGTGTCAAGTGCAGCCGTAAGATCCAGGAGATGAGGACAGCATAATCACATGAGTCAGTAGATAGTAACAGGTCATTATAAACTTTCAACAGGGCTGTTTCTGTGCTGTGGAGTGATTTAAAACCAGACTGCAATGCTTCCTGCAAACCATGTTGACTTAAAAATTATTTTAATAGTGTTGAACACAGGCATCAAGTTTTTACATTAACGTGTGGCTGTCAGACTGCTTTAATTGCACTGCAAAAATGCTGCTGGATAATTTGTCGACATCAGCCTCTATTCAAAGTGAAAGGTGATCTCTTTCCCTTGCGTAAGACACCACAGGCGTGCACTTGTATCAGTACTAATTAGTGTTTCAATGGTACCATTTTGCTTGGAGGATTCAGCTCGGAGATCCTCGCTCATGCTCTCACCCCAACATCATTGCCTCTTAGAGCAGATCAGTGCAGCGATCAGGGAGACACTTCATTTGCTAGACTTGCAGATTTCTCATCAGACTGCAGAGCTGTTAAACCCCCCCGCCCCCTAAACAAATAGCTGGTTTATCGCAAAGAGAGACATTTCCTGCAATGTCTGGGGATTGACCCACGTGTTTTGTCAACACACTGCAGTACCAGTGATGTCCAACAACTCTATCTACTCAAACACAAGGGAGAGTAATGACTGGTGGGGGAGGAATACAGCTCATGCTGCAGCAATGCATTTTACTACTCAGATACGAGTCCATTCATCCATGTCCTGCAGTCAGGGTCACGATTTTCGCTCTCTTCCCTTTTTCTTTTGTAGGAGTAAGTGATTCTGAAGAGTCATCAAAACAAACTGTACAAGCCAGACTTTTGAATGGAGAAGACATACTGTAGTAGAAAGCTTTCTCCTTAGACTTTCCATTTCTGCACACAGCCATTGCAGTGTTCACTGCTGCCTACACTCTGAACAAGGCTTCTGTGGAAGCTGAAAAGTTAAAAATACAATAGTTTATCTGGAATGCCCTGCAACATCATGGTGAATTTATAATAAACTGTATGTGTCTTTTTCATAGATGGCACTAGCCATGAAACTGCACATGCATTATTTGAATAAAAACAGGCAGGACAAACTGGGGGAACACATCTAATTGGAATTACTATTATTATTATTAGTAGTAGTAGTGATAGTTCTATTATAGAAATCTAAGTCATTATTATCATTAGTTACTGGGCAACTGTCATGTAACACTCTACTAGTCAACACTGATTTTTGCTCACATCTGGCACTTGGGGAGCGTTAATTTTCAGCCCTGGTTTTATACCTATGAACAACTGAAAAAAGCACACCTGGAAATAATAAAGCTGAATCAAAATCCGAACACATCACTCACTCTCACCATATTTATTTTAGTTAATTTGGTGTGCAAGGCCTGATGGGTAAATTTCCCTCTGCACTCCCTATGAAATACCAACCTACACTCTTTACTGATGCCGTTTGCATATGCACTTTACATATACACTTTCTACTTAAAGGCATAGCTCAGCGAAGGATGTAAAAGCTGTCATAATTTACTCTTCCTCATGTCCTTCAGAACCCACATGATTTACTTTATTCTGCTTAACATAAAATGAAAGATTTTGAAGGCAGTTCACCATGTTTTTCCATGCAATTACCATGCACGGGAACTGAAGCTGTCAAGCTTTAAAAGGGTGCCATGCCAGTATTATAAAAGTCGTCCAGTTGACTTGTGTGCTGCAAGTTTCCAAAAGAACAAAAGATAAGTGTATGTGGAGCAGACTAATGGACAGATTTACTAAACAGGGCAAACTAGTGTGAAAGCGCAATTTCAAAACAGTGCAGATAGGTGGGTGATTTACTGACAATGTGCAAATTAAAGAACACAGATGCAACATCTCATTTCCATTACGACCAACGCTATCTACCAAGCATAGCGCAAATTAGTGTAAAAATACGTTCAGATTCAGATAATGTGTTCCAAAATTCCCAATAAATTTATATGCATGGAAAATATCTTCTTGTTCTACCAGGCGCTCTCTGTTCTCTGCGGTACATCTTCTTAGCAACAACAAGTGCAGTCATTTCAAGTGCAAAATAGTTGAAGACATGCTTTTTTTGGGTGTTAAATAATGCCTTAAATACCAGTAATTTGATGAGCGGAAACGTTAGTAAAATTATTAATTTTAATATACTCTCCTCCCATAAATTTTATGTCTGAAAAGAAAACTCCTAGAAATGCGTATTCAATAATATAATGTGCAAAAATAACTGTGTCCATGCCTTTTCAGCGATAATTTTACTATACTACACGTTTTTAGTAAATCTTGACAGTACTATTTTAACGCCAAAAGACGGTTTGCGCTGGCACAAGCTGTTAGTATGACTGGTCCTAAGTCATTATTTAGTGCAAAATATAGTACCCAAGCCAGGGACAACTTTTATGATACTATTGTACTCTTGTGAAGTTTGATAGCATTCGTTTTAGTTGCAAGGAAAAGAACAATGGCACAATTTTCAAAATTTCATCTGCATTCAACAGAAAAAAAAGAAAAAGAAAAATAAAGTCATATGTATAGGGAATGAAATGCGGGTGAACAAATCATGATAAATTGTATATTTTTGGGTGCACTCTCCATCCCAAACTAGAGGGACTTTAGGTGCCCTGTAACAATTAAATCACAATATATAAAGTTGAAATAAATTAATTGAACCTGAAACGGAAAAATTTAAAATTTAATTTGTTTACCTGCGTGTCGTGTTACCATTTATGGAAATTAGAGAACCGCAAACATTCAATTAAAGCATTAGGGTCTACTTATGAGAGATTGGAATATACAGTACCCTCCGTTTGGACACTTCGTCAGTGCCATCGCTGCAGCATCGTCTCTGGTGTGAGTGTGAATGTGTGCGGACGTGCATGTATGCACAGCAGAGAGAGCTGTATCTGAAACTGTTATGACACTTTGAGGTTAGTCAGGGCAAATGAGTTAAAATGCCCCTGGAACGAACAGCATCCAGCGCGGCTCGCTGCCAGCACTGCATTCACTCGCCTGCGTGTGTGTTCAGGCGTGGAGGTGTGTATGAGCGTCCCTATCGCTCTGAATGACACCAAGCCTTCAAGCAGACATCCTGTCCACACTAAGGACAATTAGCCTAATGAAAGCAGTGCGTCTCGTCCTATCAGTGACAGGAATAGCAGCGGCTGAAACTAAGCTGGCCGCTGTCTTTGGAGCGCTGGCACCGTGACCTTCCTCGCAGGCCTACACCAACACAAGTGATGCTTCAGGAAGTTCAGATGGATGGCCAAATCACACCCACTCCAGAAGGCTTTATAGGGTGTGTGTGAATGCATACATCCCTGGTCCAGTGACACTCACTCAAGAGCGCTAACAAGGCTGGGCACTCTAGGCGGTCCTTACTGGATGTGTGCGTGTGTGTTTGCGGGGGGTGGGTTGTGTTAAGTAGAGAACAAGCTCTTCAACACTCTCTCCTGTGTTTATCAGATGGCCTGTCAGCTCCCTGAAGTGATTTGCAGCATCGAGTCTGCCAAAGCGAGCGCCGCGTCAAACTGCCCTAATTAGCTTTCCGGAATCACTGAATCACTGCCTCAACATGACCACTTAAAACACCTTAAGTCGGGGTCTGTCAATAAAGCGGAGCACAAATGGAAAATGCTAAATCCTTTTTCTTTGGGGTACACTTATAATCCAGTGATAATGGACTCTGATCTCTGGGGAATCTCTGGGAAATCATCAAAATGTCAGCACGCGGGAGATGATGATGATTGGCGCAGGAGAATCGAGCGCGTTCACTTGCAGGCAGATCCTCCTGTAGACAGGCCATCTGTTCTGCACAAACACACTGAAATCTGAGTTCACTATACTGGAAATTAAAACCCTTATTCTCTTTTTTCTGAACTGAGCAAGGAGGTCTTAAATACCTACAAGATGCCATTCATTTGCATTTTCATTCATGGGTCAACAACAAACAAGCGTCTACAATAAAGGAAAAATTTAGAATATACAATAATGTTCTGTTTGTTAACATTGGCCAACTACAATAGTTAACATGAACTAACAAGGAAAAATAACTGCATTAACCAACATCAGAGAACCATAAACATGTGAATGTGTTGTTAAATTACTGATTCATTAGTTTACTACTATATTTATCATAAACTAAACTAAACTATAAAAAAAAAAAAAAACTAAAAAAAAAAAAACTATATATATATATATATATATATATATATATATATATATATATATATATATATATATATATATATATATATATATATATATATATATATATATATATATATAATTATTATTATTATTTTTGATTTATAGTATTGATTTTTAGATTGGTTTTGATGATTTTTTTAGATATAAAATAAATAAATAAATAAATTAACATTTACAGTAATGACTTTAAGAATGGAAACGGACCTGAGCTGACTATAAATGAACAGCTGTATTTTATTAACTAACTTTGACAAAGATTAATAAATACTGCAAAAATTAAATTGCTCACTGTTGGTTAATTATAGTTTCACATTAACTAGCAATAACTAAGGGGACTTATTGTAAAGTGTTACTGATTTTAATTATTTATTTAACAAATCTAATTTACTCACTGCACACTAAAGGTTTAATATTTAGAAAAAAAAAATTATTAATTTATAAATGTCTTTAAAAAAGGCTAAATTGATATTATAAAGATTTGATCTCATTTACTGATTTTCAGTGAATTTTCACAGGCAAAATCCATTAATTTCAATGGGAACCCACAATGGGGAATTTGTGTGAAAGCAAAAGATTTCCTCACACATATTTCACATATACATAAACCCAAATAAAACAGTTACTGAATAAGCATGTGTCCCAAACTCCTGAAACATTGGTGTCTCATATTATAAAGCAGTCAATGCAATTTTGGTAAAGAAATCAATCATATCTGCATGTGTGTGGAAATATTCAGATGTAACTCCTTTTGTAATCATTAAGATTTTTTCCCCAGTAACTGTAACAGATTACAGTTACAATTAATTTGTAATTAAAATACGTAATCCCGTTACATGTAAATAGTTACTCCCTAACACTGAACGCTACACTATTGAAAAGAGACAATGGAGCTCATACTAATGGAGCTAATGTGACTGCACTGTTAGAAGCTTATTGACCTTGACACACTATCTGCATGTTTCTTGCACCACATAACTTTGAAAATGTTTGCACATAAAAAAAAAAATAGATCAAACTCATCTGAACAAAAAAAGTTCAATTGTAGTTGCTTGACTGATGCAAGTACAATTACAAAAAGCACTTAAGGCCAGGTGGAATGATGCTTTTCTGTCTTTGAAAGCATCACAGAATGAAAGTCTGACATTTCTACTATTGCAGCAGTGACCTGAGTATATAGTGCTGCATCGATCTGACATTGATCACTTTCTTGACTTCTGAATGACAGATGCAAACTCTCTCTCTCTCTCACACACACACACACACACACACACACTGCAGTTTTTCACATTTCTTGTCTCTTTGCTGAACAGCCAAAGACTGGCTGGATGCTACTAAAACAAAGCAGCTGAAAATCTTTTGATGGTGTTTTTTGTAATATTTCTCCAAGGACATACTTTCATGCTTATAAATCAATACATGCTATATTTAGCAAAGGCACGAGCTTGTTTTCTTTCAGATAAACATCAGATGTTCTCTGATTTGTTTGCATAAGTGTGCCGGTGGCATTGTGTGTATGCACCTCAATGCAAAAGCAAGGCCTGAATGTAACTACAAATCTGCCATTTAGCCACGCCTCTCGTTCCTTCATCTTCCCTTTTCATTATCTGTTATGTTGGCTTTTATTGCACACTGTCAGTTTCACACAGACACCCGCACACACGGCCCGTAAGGCCTGCTGTGTTTATGAAGCAGAAGGTGAAGGAACGATTCTCCATTGCAGCGTGTGTTTTACGAGTGCTAGTTTAAAGGATGTGGCAGTATTACTTCCCACTGTGTTGCTAGTGTCAGCTCTATATGTCACAGAACGGTAGCCGCGTTTGGTGACAGGCTGGAGAGTAAAAAGAAGATCTACATTCAAATGTGATGCTGCGTTCACGTATTTGGGAATTATCATAACTCAGAGATTCATTGCTGAGCTCTTCACATCCTTAGACTCACAAATGATTTGTTTCTATGGCAACACTCGTAACACCGAAAGGCTTCAAAATAACTAATCACACAATTAATTCTCTGTAAATGAATACCTTGATATTCCATTGCGAAATATTGAAGAACAAACAGTGTACAAGCAGTGGTTATAATAGCTTTAACTGTTGGAGCTGCTGTTGTTTGGGTGTTTTACATACAAATCCAAGTTGACATGCCTGCAAAGATGTGCATGGTTAATATCCATAAACTCATGATTTCTGTACATTTATTTGAACTGTTTTTTATGGGTAATATATTATTTTATTTTGTAAAGTCTTAAAGGTCTTGTGTGTTCTTCTTGTTTCTTAAGTACAGTATTTAATGCATTATCAAGATGGTTTCTTGTTCTTGTTTTTTTATCATAACATCACAATTAGGCAGAAGTATATAAATTATATAAATAAAAAATACATGAGTGAATATTAAATGATTTCATTATTTTGGTTTGAGTGCCAATTTTTTTTTTTTTTTTATTTATTTTATTTTTATTGATTTTTTTTTTTTAATGTCTAATATTGAGTAATATGAGTAATATTTGCTAAAATTCTCAAACACTAGCAAAATATTCCAGGTGTTTTATTTTTATTTATTTATTTTTTTCAAATCAAAATATAGGCAAATGTTGTTTTGGAAGTTTATTAAGTAAATAAATATATAATTAAATAAGATGAATTTATATATATATATTTTGTTTATAGAAATTGTTTATCTTCAATATCAATGTCCATCCCTTTAATCTTTGTAATATCTTATTAACAATAGGTAGTTCCTCAAAGACATCATCTCTCAGGAAGTGACATCAGCTGATGGGAAAACAACAGAACAAACATTAGTAAGTACAATGAATTATGAATTTGGATATTTATAGTGGTATTAGTTGATATAAATGCAAACAAATCTGTTCAGTTAGATTTTTAGATTACAATATTATTAGATTACAATATTAATATTACAACATTTTTTGATTTAACTTTAGTTCTTTATTTACATGGTAGACATCATGTTTTTCTCACCAGGTTTAAAATATAAAGCTAAAAAAAATGTATTACCTTAAATCGTAACAAAATAGTTTAATATTTATAAAATACAATTTGTATTAATATATTAATTTTTACAACAAAAAAAAATTTAAGTGTAAAGTACACAGCATAACATGAATGACCCAGCATAAGATTTAATCTCAGACCTGTCCTTTAAACCGCTAGACACATACTCTCACAGCATACAGATCAATGCAGCAGGAAATGAAATTCCTCTCCAGCCGCAGCTGACATGACAATACTCTGAATGTATTAGACTGAAGTTTTATGTAATTACAACCAAGCAGATGGATTACACTCGAGAACTTTTCTGTTTGGATCTTACCTAACACCATACAAATGGAACATGCACTTTGGGAGCAAATGAGGTGCAACTTACTTCCATCTGATGCACATCCACACGCACATCCACGCAAACACAGTTATGTGTGCACATCTTACAAAATCTATTTATTTCAAGGTAACCCATTATCAAATTATGTGAGGGGACTTCACATCATGAGATCAACTAATCATTGAGTTTTCAAAAACCCTTAGCCTACAGAATTATTGCTTGTGCCAAACCATGACTTCAGAGAAGTGTTGCATGAGTTTTCTATGCTCAATTTGCTTAATATGTCCAGTGTTTAAGTGATAGCTCAACCAAACATTTAAATTCTGTCATCATGTCAAACTTTTGTCATTGTCCATGCAATTACAATTATTCAAGCTTCAAAAAGAACACAAAAGTATAATAGAAACAGTCCATATGACATGCGTACAATACAAGTCATGCAATAACTCTGTGTAAGAAACTAAATACAATTGAATTCCACATGAATTGTAATTGTATTGACAATAGCAACAACAGCCTTCTAAATGTCTCTTTTTATATTCCATGGATGAATTAAGGTTTGAGGGAGTAAATAATTTGCATTTTGGCTAAAGGATCCTTTTAGTAAATCACAATGATTCGTAATTTCTGTTGCTCCATGTGATAGAATTGGCAGTAAGTAATTGAGAAAGGCCTTTGGTGTGACGCAGCTGTTTTGCTCAGAGTTAAGGGAATTGTTATGAAGTTAAAGGAGTCAAAGGTCACTTCATCAGAATCAACTGTGCCATGGCGACCAGAGACTTTAATGAAGTGTCTATTCTGATAAACACTGACAATTCTGCAAATGGATTAGCCTGAACGCTTCTTATGTTTGCCTGCATTTAGATGCTTAGATGTGTGCGTGTGTGTGGGTCAGCCTTTGCATGTATTGTAGGGAACAAATATCCCCACAAGGATAGCAAAACCTGAAATCACCTCTATTATGAGCAACAGCCAACAATCACCACGAGGAAAACAGCTTAATAAACATACTACATAATATCTCAGGGAAAATCTAAAAGCCTGATAGTTTAAATTAAGCGTAGGGTTAGAGGATGCAAAATATCATTGGCTCTGTATTGTGAATGCATTTGCATAATGTTGTGTTTTAGTGGCAACTGCATGTATATTTAAACATGACATGACTGCAGGGAAAGTGAAACCGTACAGCACATTTCTCACATTTGCTATTACGTATGCAAGTTGCAAGCAAACTCTATGAAAAATTCACAGTCTCACACTCATTCCCTCTCCTTGAAGCAACAATCGAGCTGGCTTTTATTATCTTCCCCTTTATCGAGCAGCCACTGCTTTGTTCCCTGCTTTTCAGCACAGAGTTATCTGGAGACTCAAAGTGTGACAGGACCAGAGAGGCTAGGAGGAGGAAAATCTCTCTATGTGAGCGGTTTGTAGCTGCAGCCCCAGGCGAGAGAACTAATACCCCTATAACGAAGAATATGAAAGAATCGATATGACTCCCATCAACACCAGCGACTTTCCTCTCTGAAAGTGTGCACCCAAAACCATTCGGTTACCTCAAACGCATCTCCATGTGAAAGCACGTGCAAACTCTCTCTTGCACACACGTGCATGCACACACATGCAATCGGCAGGTTCGTGAAACTCCTGCAATGCACTAAAACACGTGTCCCCAGGGATGCTGGCAAAAACGCCACCTTACATGCTAGAAGGCATTTTAGATCCATGGCATCCTGGACAAGGAGCATACGCTTGCTGCCTCAATGGGACAAGGGTCGCCTATTGGGTAATACTGCGATCCCCACCAGCTCTCTGTCCCTCTCAGCATGCTCCTTCTCAAGAGGGACAAATGATATTAAGACCCATTCAATAGTGACCGCGTGACACAATCGCATTGAGCCGGGTAACGGATATTCTAGCTCCTGTTCCTCCCTCTCTTCTGACTTACCTTCATTCGAGCGCAGAGGTAGCTGTGTAGTGTCAAGGGAAGCATGTTAGGGCAGCTGCGCTCTGTTCTGACTCCAGCTCTGATGTGCTCATCTCAGCTGCCTCACTGACTTTGTTCACACAGCACTCCACCACCTTCTTACCTCGCTCTCCTGGAGGATGCGAGCGAGTGAGAGAAAGAGAGAGGGAGGGATGTGAAAGTGAGCATGAGAGGATGTTTCCTCCCCCACAGCCCCCTGCTCCTCTGTCTCCCCTCGCAGGATTTGTCCTTTCCGTACTTGCGTGTGTGTCGAAGCATCCTAGCGCACAACGAGTTGATTCTGCGGGCTGAGGTTTACGCAACTGCGCAAAAACACTCGACGAGAGAGAGAAAGAATCCTACTAGACGTGCCGGATAATCAATTTCTCTCATTTTTTGGCTAAAGAACAGCCTGAGGGTGTGATACACCACAGTGCAGTAGGAAAACTGGAAGATACTGTACGTACAGAAGCAGAGAGGAGGCACAGGGGGACTGAGTGAGATAAAGTTGGACATTTGCTTGTTGCCCCTCTGCAAGGTCGTCAGAACGGTGAGCAGATGTTTCGGGAGCACTACATCAAGGTTAAACATGTGGCAGTCTACCCACACACTTCCAACATGCGAATAAACTCTGATTTATGACTTTGCAGTCTCCCCACACACAGACGCACATGTCGTAATACGCATCATCTGCCCTACGGCAGTAGATTCTGCGACTTCTATTGGATCTGTTGACTCCCAGCCCACGTTTCAGTGTAGGCAAGATATTGGATTGACTTTTGGGCCATACATAGGATTAATATCAGTTTATTGTTCCCTGTCAGATTCATATGGGCTAATTCAGATAGGGCCGAGATGGAACCTGTGGACAAACCCATTTAAGGGCCCAAACCTTTAGCCCAAATTGTGCATACTTTGAACCCACCATGAAATGTTGATGGAGAATGTCAAACCAACAAGTCCAGTATTAGATCATGGTGGGCATTAGCGTAAAGGGCATCGCAATGGTGCAGGCAGGCCCAAAACCTATGTGTGGGCCCCCTCTTGAATTATCATCTATCCACCCTTAAGAAGGAGCATGCTGAGAGGGATTGTGGGGACACAGGATTACCCCATCGGCGACCCCTGTCCAACTGAGATGACAAGCATCTGCTCCCTATCCACAATGCCATGGATCTAAAGTGCCTTCCAACATGCAAATAAACTCTGATTTATGACTCTGCAGTCTCCCACACACAAATGCATGCAGTCGCACATGTTGTAATGTACATCATAAGCCCAACAGCAGTAGATTCTGTGGCTTCTTTTGGATCTTTTCACTCCCAGCCCACGCTTCAGTGTAGGCACGATGTGGGCTTGAGGTTTGGGTCCCAAATGGGATCCATATCAATTAATTGTCCCCTGTCAGATTCTATAAGAGATTCATATGGGCTAATTCAGATAGAGCCGACATGGAGCCCATGGACAAACCCATTTGGGGGCCCAAACCTTAAGTCCAAATTGTGCCTACTTTGGACCCACCATAAAATGTTGGCTGAGATTGTCAAACCAATGAGTCCAGTATAGATTATGGTGGCCATTTGTGTAAAGGACATCCCGTTTGTGTAGGGGGTGCCAAAACCTATGCATGGGCCCCCTCCTGACTTATCATCTATCCCCATTGAGAAGGAACATGCTGAGAGGGACAGAGAACTGGCAGAGATTGCAGGGTTACCCTATCGGTGACCCCTGTCCCAGCAAGTGTCTGCTTCTTATCCATGATGCCATGAATCTAAAAATGATTCAAACATGCAAATAAACTCTGATTTATGACTCTGCAGTCTCCCCACACACAAACACATACAGTCACACATGCCGTAGTACACATCTGCCCAAAGGCAATAGATTCTGTGGCTTTTATTAGACTTATTGACTCTGAGCCCACATTTCAGTGTAGGCACAATATGGGATTGAAGTTTGGGCCCAAAATGGGTTTATACACGGGAGTCAGTGAATTATCCTCAGTCAGATTAATTTGGGCTAATTCAAATAGAGCCGACATGGATTCCATGGAAAAGCCCAAACCCCAAGACTTTATCATGCCCACAATGGGCACACAATGTAAAATCAATGAGTTTAGTATTGGATCACAATGGTCACTGGCTTAAAGAGTGTCCCTCTAGTGCTGTGGCCCCTTATAAAACTTATATGTGGGCCTGGTCTTGACTATCCTGACTTAATTTGTGCTGTTCTAGTCTTCATAGAAGCAGCAGATATTCAGTTTTCACACTTTTCAATGCTGCACACACTCACATTAATGTATTTACACAGGAATCCAATTGCGGAAAACAATACATCACATCCTTGAATGTGGTTCATTGATTCATGTGCACAGTGGACCCAATATACAATGTGCACTGATTGTGTGGCAGTATAAAAGAGCCTGTGATTTGTAGAAATATTTGTAATATCCCTTGTGAAACAGATTTACACTTTTGTCTTCTTTAAAAAGAGCATTTTTTTATTGTTTTCAGACACCTAATTGCATGTTATTAATTTAATTGAAGATGCATGATAGCATATATTTATACTAAATGCAATTGTTTGGATGTTTTTGACCAAGCTTAGTATCTTTCATTTTATAATTACTTCTATTGTCTAAAGTTACTGCTGAATGTACTGACAAGCATGGTATAATGCACTTTCTGTTGAAACTTGTATGTCTTGTATTTAAATATATTTGTAAATGCACATTCGCAATGATACAGTTGCACTTGATATATTTAAGTTTAAAAGTAATATATACATATAAAAAAAGTAAAAAAAACAAACAAACAACAACAACAACAAAAAAAAAACACTACAGTTAAGCTAATAGGCTAAGTACTTTTTATGTGCTTTAGTGTTTAGGTAATCAGCACATCAAAATAAGTGCATTTCTTTAAAACATGACCAAATATTATCAAAATGTAATATTTAAAAGGCATTTTAAAGTAAAACCTTTCATTTCGATTATTTTAAAGTGCAATTTTTGTGTACTTAAGTGTGTTAAGAAACATAGTCGTGGAAGTGTCTCTCTTTAGGTACACTTAAAGGCCCTTTTTTCACTCACTGTGAGCTGACTTGTCTAGTTTAATTGTCAATTGTATGCTTTAAGAAGCAGTATTATATAATATATAATAGCATAATCTCTGTGTCTATGAGCAAGGATGGTAAAATGTAGGTTGCATACTTTAGAGGATTATGTGCGAATCGAGCAGCTGCCTTTGAAGTGAATGAGAACGCTAACAGACAATTATAGGCCTCCAAGCGCTGGTAGGGATGCTCGAACCAACAGAGCAATGTTATAGTGCATATTTAGCATTATATACTTAAGTAAGCACACTTACAGTGTTTTGTGTGTGCGTCACATGTAAGAGTCTTGTAAACTCAAAATAGTTTTCTGTTTTGATCAGCAGCTATGCTTTGAGAACAATCAGTGGATCAAGACACAACACAGTGCTTCATTTATATATCTCTCTTTTAATGTGTGATAAAGCATTACTTGATGCTGCATCAATCAGCTGACCCTGTAATTGCAAAATCAATAAACATTTTCAACGGGCTATCAATCCTCTAAGTGTAATCAAGAGCTTGGTCCTTCGTTATTCCAAGCTTGTTATTTATTTATTTATTTATTTTCCTCACTGAATCACTAAGAGACTTGAGAGGAAGGTTATAGAGATGTGAGAACAGAGGAAATAAAGACACTAGATCAATGCAGTATGTCATAAATCTTTAATTCTTAATTCCAGTAGGTTAGGACAGGCCAGTTTTAATCAATGCAATATCTATCAGTGTGTAAATTATGTTTAAAAAATGTGAAGTGCTGTTGAAACATTCCGTAATATGTAGAAATAAAGCAATTTAGTAAATGTACTTTTCAAGAATGATCCAGCTTTTGGTTTCATTCACATTCTGACCAGTGTCTCTCTTTCTTTCTGTTTTGGTTGTCCAGTATAAATTAGCATGAATTGACCCCATCAGAGAGATAATAAAATAATAAAGACAAAACATACAAAGGGCAACAAGAACAATCAGGACAAGATGATAGAGACAGAATGGAGAGCGAGAGAGAGAGAGAGAGAGAGAGAGAGAGAGAGAGAGAGAGAGCGAGAGAGAGAGAGAGAGAAGCGTTGTCCTGTAGCAGTCTGTCAGTAATTTGTTTTGCTCTGATCACTAAATGTGAAACAAAAGGCTTTAAACACTTATTTTCAGAGAATACCTTTATTTAGCACAACTTTTGCCTTTTCGTTTTTATATTCATGCATTTAAAACCTTATAAAACATAGAAAATCTTTCCCAGGCTTGTTAATTTTAATATAATTTTTCTTTTGCACATTTGATTATTAATTTTATTAATAATAATAATAATAATAATAATTATTATTATTATTATTATTATTATTCAAAATATTTTCTTTGAGGGGTATAGTTAAGGTGAATCATACAGTGAAATCACTAAAATCAAATACATATTTTACTTTGTTTCTGTGTAAATATAAATTCAAACAAGAACATGATATTACCTGAATGTAATTGCATATACAGTATAGATATCAGATAGACAGACAAACAAACAAACGATAAATAAATACATACATAAAAATGGACACGTATGGAAATCAGGAATATTAAACTATACAAACTATACATATAATAAAATAGCAAAATTAAATAATGCCTTCAAATTATCAAAGGTATAGCTGAGAATTTCGTGGAATGTAAAATGAGAAAACCACTTTAGGAGCCCAAAAATAATGCACATATGCAGCTTCATTTTGTGTAACTGTGGGGATTTGGCTCCCCGAGGATTCAATTAGCTGTGAGCATAAGGTGATGATTGAAACAGGAGAATGTAAATTAGTTAAGACCTCCTGCTGGGGTGAATACAGTCAGGGTTAATCTTTTTTCTTGACTTACAAAATAATACTTCGTCAAGGTGTCAGCGATTAGACGCTGGAGGATTTCACTGGGGAACGGGAGCAGTGCAGGGAGACCAAGTGTCCAGAAAGTGATTTGCTGATGCCATACTGAGCACTATTCTATGCCTGCATAGAAGAAGAGATATTGTTCACAGTGCTGAATATGTGAAGTAGAAAATGTAGACAAAACAAGGCCTTCGGCCAATACGGGCAGTTAACTTCTTGGGTGCCACAATAGTGAATTACAGAATCGGTTAAATGCCTGATTTTATTTCACTCTGGTGTTTCAGAGTACAGAGGAAAAGATGATAGTGAGCAGCATGTGGACCATGAATATCGATGAAGCCATCAAGACTGCTGATGTTAAAGATATTTTTAATAGTTTTTTTTTTCTAAAGAAATCAATAGTACTTCATCTCATGTGTACTAACATGTCCAGATGAAATGAAAGCTCCAGGCATGAAAAAAAAAAAAAAAGCATAAATGATCAAATCTCACACTATTTTGCGGTTTGTTTGTTTATAACTTGTAAGTTCGCATCACCCTGATTCCCATCAAAAAGCCAGAAGGATTTTTCGTTTATCGTAGAGATGGTTGTTTATTATCAGCCATCTGGTCCGGATGTTTAGTGAGGGTGTTTCTGGTTCCAAGTATGGAAGTAAAATGCAATATATGTTGAATATTCAGCAGCTGAGCAAGCAAAGCTGTGAAAATGTATATTAGGAGCTTTAGTGGGAGAAGGGAAAATGTAACTGTTGAAGCAGAAGAATGATACACGTCCACTGAAATATTCAAATTATTGGCTGAATGATTTGGGGAGACATACCACTGCCGTCTTGAGAGTGCAGGCTTCAAAGTGTAGCTATGTGCCAGACAGTCTGTTAGATCGTTTTGAGCTGTTTTCCAGCAGGAGTTTGTCTGAAGGAATCTTTGCTATTGAAATACCATTTGAATGCAGAAAATGGAGTGTAAATGCCGGGAGTCTGTGGGAAGCCTCAGGTATAAGTGCTTGGAAGTGCTCACTTTTATTATTATTTCTTCTGCTTCTATGTATAAAGTATCCCAGGCTTCAAAAACTATTGTTGGTTATGTAATAAGTGGTTTTAAGCAGGAAGACTGTTGCAGACATCGTATTGAAGCAATGAACTCAATATCACCAGACTGCTCATTTAATTTGTATATACTGTGTGGGCTGGGTGTCTGTTTTTGGTCCATTTGTCTGCTTGTTATTTTGTATATAGACAGGCAGAAGCGATGCTAGTGGTCAGGACCTTGTCTTTCACTCCCACACACCACATAAGGAAGAAAATCACCTTATTTGTGTAGCAGATCTGTACAGATCAAATAGCATTAATTGGGCAAATGCATGACATAGCACTAAATTACACGAATAGTTTGTTAGTGAGAAAGTGAAAGTGAAAGTGACGTGACATTCAGCCAAGTATGGTGACCCATACTCAGAATTAGTGCTCTGCATTTAACCCATCCGAAGTGCACACACACAGAGCAGTGAACACACACACACACTGTGAACACACACCCGGAGCAGTGGGCAGCCATTTTATGCTGCGGCCCCCGGGGAGCAGTTGGGGGTTCGATGCCTTGCTCAAGGGCACCTAAGTCATGGTATTGAAGGTGGAGAGAGAACTGTACATGCACTCCCCCACCCACAATTCCTGCCGGCCCGGGACTCGAACTCACAACCCTTCGATTGGGAGTCCGACTCTCTAACCATTAGGCCACGACTCCCCCTCAAAATTTAAATGTATGGCTGATCTAGTTGGAAATGCATGTGGAATATCACAATATGGGGAAATTGGTGGGTAAAAAAAATCCAGTGAATTTGTCTTCAGTGGCTCAAGTTCAGCCTGTAGCTCATTTCTCCAAGTGTCCCAAGTAGACATTGCTTGATGAGAATATTTTGCTAAAGCTTTTTTCGGCAGTCGCTCAGAGCACTTTACTGAAAAGATGATGTATGGTCCTCAGCCTGAACCTGATACAGTTTTTAAGACTTGTTGAACTAGAAACAACCTTTAAAAAACCTTTATGAAAGGAATTGCAGATGACATTTATTTCACATATTTAATAGAAGGTTTCTTTTCTTTTTTTTTTTTTTTAGTACACAAGCACCTCATTTTGGAATTACAGCAGAGTGAAGGGTGAAAATTGGTAATAAGTATTTATTGATTGATTCATTGATTGATTGAGACAATACATATTATGTAACATTTTAGTGAGTTTCTCCTAAAACCAGATTATGCTCATATTTAATATTTTCTGCACAATTAGCAAAGTTAAATACTTTGTGTAATGTATGATGGTAACACACGCACGCACGCACGCACGCACGCACACACACACACACACACACACACACACACACATATATCACACATATATATATATATATATATATATATATATATATATTAGGGCTGTCAGTTTAACGTGTTAATTAATTATGAAAAAAATTACCTAGTTAAAATATTTTAATGCAGTTAATGCACCCCCACCCCCCAGACCTGTACGTCATCTTACATTTCATACAGTTTACTGTTGACAAATGTGATGCAGGGCAACAACTACATAAATGCAGATATGCCCTAAAATTCAAGATATTGGTGCAAAAAACGCCCCTGTATAATTTTCCCCTCATATTTACAGCATATCATACTGTATCACACAAGCAGGGAGAGCAGTATCACATGAGTGCTGATTTTGTCCTGAATATCACATCTGAATATGATTTTATGCAACAGTTCAGTAAATAAGTTGATATCGTGCTATATTTTAAACACAATATTATGCGTTTTTGCACAATTTTGCAGAAAACATATTACCTTTAAAGCCATAGCAGAATTGTTGTGCCTCTCCGAGCAACACAGCAGTGTTTCATTTCTGAACAAATTGTGTGAACCCATGATTCAAAGCCCCGTTCATAAAGAGCTACATGTACTTCTTTCCTGAATGATTTCGCAGTTTGAATGAATCAAAAAGGCATTTGTAGAAAAAAATAAAAAATAAATGTGTGTGTGTGTATTTTATTAGACTTTTTTTTTTTTTAGGTTTTTTGTTGTTGTTAACTATAATAACCTTGAACTTGACAATAAACATTACAGACATGCACATGAACAATTACCTCATATGTATATGTCTGAAAAGGACTAATGTCGTTAATCTCTTTGTTAGTTTTTCCATGCATAGTAAATGGGAAAGTTTGCCTCATATTTAATGTTAAAACATACTCTTTTGGGTCATGCTGTGTATTTTTTTTTTTCCTCATCAAAAGGAAAATGCATCATATTTAATGTTATAACATACCCTTCAAACCCCATTGTTTAGTATTTTCATTAATGGACTGTTTGTTTTTGTCATGTTTATTGCACTTGCACTTTTACTGCTGAACTCTTTGATCTGTTTGCTGTGAAATAAAAACATAAAACATAATTTCAAAGGGTCCTTCATAAGGTCTCTGTGCAACACACTTTTGGCAAAGCTGACCGGATTGACCTCAGGTTGAGCGGCTGCGAAGGCCAGCATGAAGTACTACCAGAGATCATGGAGCAGGTGGAGGAGAGCAAGTGTCACGGTGCTACGGTGACGAGTCGAGGATCACGGAGACGAGGGTGAGTCACAAATAACAGTCTTTAATAATCCAAACACAGGGCAGGCAGGAACACACATGTAGACCATATGTAGTATAGACGAAATAACGTTAACACTGAACAAAGGAACAGACAACACTTTAAATACAAGACTAAACGAGGGAAAATGACGAGACGCACCTGAACCACATGAACTCACGTTCCAAAGACAAAAGATAAATAAATTGTGCAACAATCGAAAAACAATTGAAAGTGGAGTCATCGATGTGAAGAACAGTTTTGTGATTGTCACTACTTACAGTGACATCAAATGTATTGTTTTTATCCCACAGCAAAATGATGTAAACACAACACTTCAGAGGACAAATGTAAATAAAATGGAGATTCAAATAAACATTGAAAAATAATCACTAAAAATAGTCAAAAAAACACTTGACACAAGGGTTTCAAAGGCGTGACATCAGTGATGCACATTTTCCTATTGAGGTGCATAAAGGGAAAAATAAATAAATAACACAGGCCACAAGGGAATGTTTGAACATCAAATACAATGTGCATTTTCCTACTGACGATGCAAAGTAAAAACTAACAGAGGGATTTACATCTTTGTTTGAAAAAGTCTGGGTCATGAGAAGCAGTCAGGTTTGAGTTTTAAACAACATATCTCAAACATCCCACAGAGCAGCAAGGAGTTCATTTCTAAAAAAATTAAAAAAATTAAAAAAAATTTTTAAAATAAAACGAATATGGCATGGTTGCAACCGTGTTTAATGGACTGCATGAATTTATTTATCTCAAACAGTGGAGTGTTATACAAGTGATTCTGAAATTATGGGTTTGAATATAGAGAGTACATGGACTGATTAATGTGTTGATCTTGAATGCAATGTATTGAAAGTTATTTTGGATAAATGTGTCTGCTGAACACACAAAAACTTTATCCCCACACTGAAACAGGGCAGTGGTAGCAAGTCCTTGATTTTTAAGCAGGCACTGGGTTGAGGGGCAGATGGATGAAGCCAATGGGCAATTCTTGAGAAAACCAATTTCAGACTGCAAAAGATTTGAGACTAGTGTTCAATTTCAGGGTGACAACGACAATAAAACATACTGCCAAAGCTGCACAACAATTCACATGTCTCAGAAAGGCCTAATCAAAGAATCTTTGAGAATCTGTGGCAAGGCACAAATTAGTGTTTACAAACTGTCCCTATTTGAACTGAAAGAGCTGGAGCAATTCATCTCTGAGCAATTTAAATAAATAGCAATTTTGCCAAGGGGAATGGATAAGAATCCAATCCCGAATATATATAAATATATTTTTAAATATATTTCCAAATATAAAAAATGATATATATATATATATATATATATAATATATATATATTTAGTTTTAAAAATGTACTTATGCAAGATATTTGCTTTCAATATACTTTTTGGTATGTTTTGTACTACTAAAATATATTTTAAATCACATTTTTTAAGTTAAAAAAAATACTTTGCCTTTCATATATTTCAATCCAAGAAAATATATTAACATGTCACATGAAGTTTTGTTAGTAATTTAATAATTATGTATTTTTATTAATGTATAAATAAATAAATAAAAATAGAACAAAGAAGATGTCAAGGAACATACTTTACACATTTAATTTAATTTAATTTAATAATTTATTTGATATATACATACATTATTATTTTTTTTTTATCTCTAGCAGGCTATTCCATCAACATTAGGTTACAGACTGTTTTTATATATATATATATATATATATATATATATATATATATATATATATATATATATATTGTTGTATGTAAGTTGAAAGTAAATATATTTCCAATTATATATTACCATGTATATCCTATATATGGACCTGACTGTATTAATTAATTAATTAATTATTTTTTTTATTATTATTATCTTCTGTGTTAGAATTAATTTACAGGGCCATAGTTTGCAATTCTTGAGCTCGGTACAAAACCGTCATGACAGACAAATCTCGATTACATCCACAGCCTGAGTGTAAAGCACTGAGTGTTATTGTCACCTGACTGACATGTGATTTTCTCTTTTATCCTTCCTAACAGGAATATGTGCATCATAGCTGATGACAACAAAAGCTTGTAGGCTGGGTGAGTTCTGTTCATTTTTGTCCTTGTTAGAAGGAAAAACAAGCATGATATTTGATGTTATAACATGCCCTTGAAAAATTCAGTTGTTTTGTGTTCACTGCAGCGCTCGCTTGCAGTGTTGAACTAGTTTGCAAGGTTTATTGTAATCACCATTTCTTTAACATTTCACTTCTGTACAGTTTATTATTTTGTAAAAAATGAAAAGCACACCACAGTGTTGTCTCCAATACATCATTAGTGGTTTCAGTGTGTTCCCCGAGTACTGAGGTGGAAAATACTAAGAATTACCATAATTATGAGCTGCAAACATTGAAGTTGCAATTGAACAGCCCTTCTTATCATAAATACAACTGAGAACTTCAGGAATAATCTGCTATTTTAGTATATAAATATACATTAGGTGCCATTGTCCTCTGTATGATGAGACATGAGTATATATATATATATATATATATACATACTATTGTAGTTTTTTGCTAATATTTAGAATTTATATTAAATTTCATAATTTTTTGTATTTATTTAAATATTACTTAAAATTTTCTGTTTTAGTTACAGTAATTTTGTTGTTCTTGTTGTTTATTATTATTATTATTATTATTATTATTATTATTATTATTATTATTATTATTATTAAACATGTCTCTAAAGTTTTATTATTATATTTTTAGTTTAGTTTATTTAGTTTTAGTTTATTTTTTTAAATGATGAGATGCTGTGGCAATTATAGCTGTAATATTTTATTTTATTTTATTTTATTTTATTTTATTTTATTTTATTTTAATGTTTTAATAGTCAGTTAATGTTCATATTATTTCCAATAATGAAAGTGTCTTTTTTTTTAAATAACCAAACCTATGTGACTTTCTTTCTTCTATGCAACATTAATGAAAGTCATAAATATTCTGTAGGAAGAATATATTCTGAGATTGTGTGTGTGTGTGTGTGTGTGTGTGTGTGTGTGTGTGTGTGTGTGTGTGTGTGTGTGTGTGTGTGTGTGTGTGTGTGTGTGTGTGTGTGTGTTAAAACATGAGGGTGAGTAAATGATGAAGGAATATTCATTATTGGCTAAACTGTTCCTTTAAGTATATTTTATTTGCTCAACTGTACATGACAACAGTACTGATGAATGTATAGTCAGGCTACATATGCGCTGTTCGATAGTTCAGTGCACTTTACTCACCCGCTGAGCTGAGTTTCATAATAAATCACACTGGACTGTTTCATTTTAGCTTGAAGTGGTGTTCAGCGCCCACATATGAGAGTATAACATCAACGCTCGAAATGTGGATCAGTTCTTCACAATAGCTGTGCGTTTGGCAGACTATCCAGACTTCACAGTTAAATTCAGGCCTGATAACAGAGGTTTCATTTGCATCACTGAAGTCTTGATGAAGCTGATTATTCTTGGGTACAACATGTGTTTGTGTTCTTGCTCAGCAGCGGCACCTTTCAGAAAGCAGTGGAACTGCAACGGTTTCACTTGCAGGTGCCGTAAATATTCTTAAAGGACTTAGAGGTGATGTTTCAATACATGAGACGTGGAGCAGAAAATCAGGCTATTTCTCAGATGCTTTCCTTCTTGAGACAAACAAGGAGCTGTTGGCTAAAACACAGCCACTGTTTGCCAGCAGTCCTTGGCCTTGTCTATGCTGACAGCTTTCTGCTGGCTAGACACCAGCTCTGACGGCCGTGTTTATCAAGCCAAAGAGAATCTAAACAGGATCTGGCACATTATGAAGTACTATGTATCTATTTTATGAACTCTTTGTACTCTCAGAAAGTGAGTGAATAAAAAAGAGGCTTGGAATGCAGAATCAGCTCATTCTAGATGAAGAAGGAAACGACAAAGTATACGACCAGCTGATTGAAGTTTGTTTTCTCGTCTCTGAAGAAAGGTGAGTTGCAGTTTTTAGCTGCAATTTTTCTCTCCACAGCTGAGATGCCAGATTTGTTAAATCTGTAAGTCAGAAAAAAGAAACAAAATAGAAGAAAGCTACAAGCTACACATCATTTAAACTAGTTCAGCGACACTCAAACCAAAAAGTAGTAAACTACTACATCGAAACCAACCAATGAGTGAAAATTCAAATCAGTCTGAATTATTATTATTTTTTAATCAGTTTGATTGTAAAGAAGACCAACATTTTAGGAGGCTTTTACAAAACACCATTTTCAAAAAAAAAAAAACCCTTTTTAATGTCTTTTTTTATTATTATTATTCAAAACACCACAACACTGGCATTCTCGGGGCGTGAACATTTTTGAAACGGGTTTCTATGAGCATGTTTTTGAGAACGATACCATTATTGTGGTGCAAACTCCTTAAACCTGAAATTGTAGAAATGGTGCCATCATTCATGTGTATTACATTTTGAGTCTAATGTTCAAAGTGTTTCTTTACAAAGTGACATTGCCAACTACTGGCCTGGCATGCATAATACAGCTTTTTTAGTCAGTTTTGCAGATCTTGTTCCCCTGATGTCAAGTCAAGGTTGGTTTATGAAGTAAATCAGGTTTTTGCCGGTATTTAAATAGAAACCATGACCGTGCAAAGACCATGAATGATAATGACTTCCAGGACTTGAAGTAAATGATACACAAAATGTATTAGTGAAATATTTAATAAAAAACTTATTAAATAGATTCTAGCTTAGAAAATAATGATAGTGATGTTTGGCTCCAAATGCTGCTCAAAAGCTACATCGACTATTGGATTTAGAAATCAAAAAGCAGGCAACAAAAGCAGAAAATATGGGTGGGAGTGTCGCCTGGAGCGTGCAACTCATTTGAGTCATTCAATGGAACTAAGTTGGTCATTAACGTTCACACTTCAGTAATGAAATTCACCCTCGGCCACCTGGCACAGGTGATTATATCATTATGATCGCAGAAGGGTGAAGAGAAACTTCACTTTGCCACCTCGACTGAGAAGTCAACGCTTCTGTGAATTGTTTGAATGAGGGAAAAGTTAAAAAAGTCAGGCATTTTTTCCATTTTCGAGTTTGTTCCTTTATATGTGACATTTTATACGTTGTGAGTTTTTCAAAAAAAGCGTGTCCTGCTGGCCGATTAATGCATTTCATTTCAAAAGTAGAAAACATCCAGGTCATAGAGACTCAGCATTTTCTTAACAGAATGACAGCAGTTTTGTTGTAGAAATTGGATTTGAGACTTACAGCTGTTGCCAAATACACAAATGAGTTCACATCGCAGCAGAAAAGTCAGTGTGGAAAAACTTCTTCCTTGGATCAGTGGTCTTGAATGGCAGCCTAAGGCAACATTTCGTGGTTTGGTATTATTGAAAAGCTTATTATGGATTTTCCATTGAAAGCGTCACTGAAGTAAATTTGGCCTTCGGCATGTCAAAGCGCACGAAGGTATTGAACTGAATGAAGATTAAATCCGAATGACTGGCAGGAGAACCAGGGTACCATATATATGCTATGAGTTCATGCTGCGCACCTGAAAGATCAAGATCAGTTTATTTTACTCTTCAGAATTTAGATCTAAACAGTTGAATAGTGTGAACGTCTTATAAAGAGTCTTTTAGACTCTAATACTTTGTAATTTGGTCACTTTAGGTGAAACATTTTCCCAGTTCTTCCTAAACTAATTTTCCTAATAAGATAGAATACTGATGCAAAACAACAAAAACTGTGGTAATACTTTAGAAACATTGCTCTGTGTTTGTGCTCAAGGCTCTTTGAACTCTAAAACACCATTGCTTTAAATTGATTCAGTTAACCAGTAAACACAAGGCCAATTTGAAATCCAATCATAAAAGAAAACAGCGCTGTGATGATAAATGGACACTCACAACTACATGAAAATCAGAGCATTTAGCATTGCTTTGAATGTCTAAAGTGTTTCTTGCTAGTTGAAGTTCACTCAAAAAAAAAATTGTTTCTTAAAATAAATAAATAATAAAATAAAATAAATAAATAAAAATGTCATTTCAACATCAGTGGAGCACAAAAGAAGAGCTTTTTAGAAATGAAATCCAATGAAATCACCAAAACTGGTTACTAACATTCTTCAAAGTATGTTCTTTTGTGTTGCACTAAAAAAACAAAGTCACATTGGTTTGGAATGACATGGGAGTGAGTAAACAATGACAGAATTTACATTTTTGCATAAACTATCCTTTTAAGTAACGTAATTTAGTAATTTAAATGATCATCACAACTAATCAAAGCCTCGTTGATACTCAAACCAACAGCACAATGGTGAGTGTGATATTGCTCAAGTATAAAAGTTCATTAAAGAGTGGCATTTTTTCATCTACCATTTATTATGTGTTCACACCAAAAGCAAAGCGAATATTTGCATCATGTAGCTACTCGCTCAAGATTACTCACCGGAAGTTTTTACGTTACTCGCATGAATGAAGAACCTAAAAACAATAAGAACCATTTTTTGAACTGGACGTGATAAGCTTTTCGTTCGCTGGTTGGCTTTTTCAACTTTAAAATTATTATTTTTTTAACTTGCGCAAAAGACACAATTAAGGTGAACATAGCATGTTCGCGGCAAACGCATCGCCCAATTTGCATCGCGCAATGCGAATTTGCGTCTCTTCCCTGACTTTGTATGAAATCTGTTTGCGCAAATAATAAAATTTGATTTTGTTGTGCACACAGCATTAGAAACCTGAATTTTTTTGACTTGATATTGACAAGTTATTTTGTCTGTTTAGTTCCAAATGACGCAGTAAAAACTATTGTCTCAATTATTATCCGTTTTGAGGAATTAACTTTTGTGTAAAATAATATGCAACAGAAATGATAAATTATGTGATTTGATTGTTAAAACAACAAATGATGATTTCCAGGAAGGAATTTCAGATGATTTCAACAGCCCTGATTACACTAGTCCCTCATTTCAATGACAAAAGACGCTATCAGTGTCAGCAGACTTGTAGAATCGGTCTCTGTGGAAAGAGAAAGGCTTTGAGCTCTCAGGTGAAACTGCTGTCATTTTCACTGATTGTCCAAAGAACAAAAGATCTGAACACCAGTCAGTCCTGGGCTTCATCATCTTCTGTGTCATATAACAGAAGACTGACATCTTTTCAAAATCCTTCAGCGACTAACATCTGATTTGCATTTCTAGAAGAAATCTGACTGATTGTGAATGCAATGGTTTCAGTTCATTCTAGACTTTAAACTAAAGCAAACTTCTGCACAATGCTCAGCAAAATTTAAAGCGTGTTTCTAGCACACATACATTAATGAATGTTCGGATTGACACTGAAACGTACATTCCTCGTCATTTACTAACAAATGAATGTCTTGCATTGGGACTGTGTCTGAATATTAGTCTCTGGGTAACACTTCATTTTAAAGACCAAGTCTCACTCTTAACTAGCATGCATATTGCCTCTTTATTAATGCTTATAAAGCAGATATTAATATCTTTTTCTGCATGACTGTATTTCAGATCCCCAAATCCTAACTAAACTTAACAACTAATAATAAGCATCAAATTAGTAGTTCATTGAAGCAAAAGTCATATTAATAGTTAGTTAATAGTGAGAATTGAAGCTTAAAATAACAGTAAGCTGAATAGTTTGAAATAGTTTTAAGTGTCTTCCAAAACATACAAAACTGCAAATACGCACAGCAGATATTCTTCTATAGATCCCCAAATCAAAACCACTCGAGTCACAGCAAAGCGTGCCCTTTGACCTTTGAGGTTTGCAGCCTGCTGTTGACCCGAAACATTGACAGAAGACTGATTTATCACTGCAAGCATAGTTTAATATAACACGAGCATCGCTGCTGACGAATATTTATGGCAAAGCAATAAGTGCTAAGTGATTTTGTGGGGGTACCTTTAACAGTCCAGCGGTTACAGCGTGTCGTGCGGGAGTGTGTGCGTGTGTTGATAAGTACTTCCGTCTTGAGTAAATGCACCCTGCACGCTCCCCTTGCGAAAACCTTGTTTGTGTATACATAAACACATAAGGGTAAACACAGCATCACTGTGTGAGTAGGAGGGAAGCCTATAAAAGGGAAGAGTCGGGCATGAGTTGTCAGAGACACCTGGCTAGTAAGAGAGAGAAAGAGAGAGCAGCAGAGTGTGAAAGAGTTAAGGAGGGACACAACTTATTAATGAGTAACACACACATGTTGATTTCCAATTTCCTGCTGTAGCTCACATTTAAAAGACGGGAAAGAGCAGAAGGAAACACACAAGCAAGTGAACCGGAGAGTGAGTGGAGTTTTGGCACCTCGACTTCTGTAGCAGGTAAGCTGAACATCTCTACATCTGTGATGCTTTCTTACGTCTGCAGTGTAAATCTCTGCTCATCTCATGTGCAGTCTGGTTCGCTCATCAGCACCGATATCCCTCATGGTATTTTGGGAACATTAAATTCATAAATCTGCACAGCAGATGATTGGTGGTGGATGGGAACTGCGGGTTCCTCTGGCTGAGCTGAACAGTCGCTATTCTGTGCTGTAATTGAGCTTCGGAACAGAGTTGATGTGTATTCTAATAGACTCTGCATTAAACATTAATCACACTCTAGAGATGAAACAAATGGATCTGGAGCGAACCGAGCAGCACTCAGCCACTCATAAACGACAGCTGACTGCTATGCCATGCTTGCATTTATCAACAGTGTTGGGCAAGCTAAAATGTAATCAAATTACTGATTACTCCTTCTAAAAGTAATCAAGTTACTGTTTTGATAACTTTAATTCAAATTAGTTGCATTACTAGGCTAGTTACGTTACTTTTTTCTCCATGAAATTTTTGAAATCTCAGCATATATAATCTCAGCGATAAATATTTGTTATTAAAACATCAACATTCACAGAACACTGTTATTTTTAACTAAAGCAAGCGGCTGCTGCGTGCATGGTTTATATGGCAGAATGCCAGCAAAGAGCCTGCATTTATAATCTCTAAAAGACATCATCGCAGTCTCACAAATCTCTGTTATAACACAATAAATATATGCATAATGAATATTTCATGTTTACAATTCATGTGTTCTAATGAGAGGATTCGTGAGCACGCAGATTTCAGCACCGCATTGCTCAACGCTGCAAACACGTGTAAGAGCCTAAACAGAAACTCTGCATACTCCTGCACCTGTTAATCGTTTAGATTGCATATTAGTTCATGTTGGTTTTGTGCAGTAGATGAATAACAATTTATTTGTTTTAGATAGTTTATGTTTAGATATTTCTATTTTCCGGGAGTCCCGTGGATCATTTTATGAAACATTCAAAATGTGACAAGTAAAGTAGCATGATTGTAAAGCAAAGCCTGCAGAGAAACCACAGGTGTGTCGAACACAGTAAGGTGCAAGATGAAACTTAGGGCACCTTAGGGCTTATTGACTGAACTGATTTGCATTTGTATGCATAGCTCATGGGCGTCGCTACGCCATTTTTAGGAGGGGCTATAGCCCCTCCGCCCCCACAAAAAAATGACTACTCAGCCCCCCTACAATTTTGCAATGAGATAAAGAGGGAGTTTTCAGGAGTGATGATATTACTGCGCCGAGGTCGAAGTGCTGCGAAGTGCTCTTCCGCCATACATTCTAGTTATTATTATTATCCGCTTAGGAAATCTCCATTGTTTATTTTGTGTCACCACACTTACTCATGTAACCGTCTTGAAATAGGGAAAACATGGAAGTGTTTGGTAGCTTCTAAATTCATCCCTGTTTGGATCCTAAGGAATTACTGGTGCTAAGCTAAAGGCTAGCATATTGGCACTGCGCTTGAGTGCACGCACTGAGACTGGAGAGGTATGTATCAACTCATCTAAGTTGAGGGAAGAATATAGTGGAATATTAAAAAACGGTGGCGTTTTCCTTTAAAGTAGCCCAATTCCACAGGAAAACCGCGGACAATGGCAACACTGTGACGGATATTGTCTACAACGGACGCGAGCGCTGTTTTGGCGCGAGCACGACAGCTTGAATTAGTCTAATTTGTCTCGGTCTCCCTGCTGCACTAATAGTAGTAAGACTTTCCTCTGTGTATACATATCTTTACAAAAACAATTTTAGCTGTATTATTTGTGTCCTCTTCAAAAATTGATATTGAGAAATTTTATGTTAATTGTCCCCCTTCGACATTTAGATGAAATTTACGACCCTGTCTTTTCACACAGGACGCGGAAAGCACTGCGCGGCTGTGAAACCCATTCATTTCAATGGCCTGCGGTTAGTTGCTGCGCACGCGCAGTGGAGCGCCCCAGCGGCGGGTCAGAATTCAAAATAGTGTAATTTTTATGTTGTGTGTTTAACGATAGATTGTTATAATATCTGCATATGCGCAGTTCTGTGCTTTGTCGTAAATACAGTTACCAAATATCAATCGGTATACTGTAGCTTCAGTTTTCGCTGCGTTCACACAGGTGTTCCTTCAGTGAAAATGAAGCACACATAACGCATACTTCATAAAACGATCATATTTGCCATTTTCATTTGAAAATGTAGGTTTCAGCGTAATACATTTTCCAGTGCATGTGGCAAAGAGGTTTGCATACTTGAGCTAAGGGAAGAGGTTTGTACTAGAAATGCAAACAGTAAAATTTTGTGTGTACAGTAAACGGTTTATACGTGTGTGTGTGTGTGTGTGTGTGTGTGTGCGAGAGAGAGAGAGAGAGATCATGAAGACTTGTATTTGGCTTATTCGGTTATATGTTATACCTATTTATGCAATACAGTGGAATACTGCTCTTTTTGGTATATAAATGTCAGATTTGCCAATGGCTAATAAACAATAACACGCTCACTCATGCATTGATTCTTGCACTGAGCACAGCTGTAACTACTTTCAAATGAACTCTCCTAATGTCCTAGAGAGAAAAAAATACACGGAATATACTTGTTCAGTCTGACATTTGTGATGTAACAATAAAGAGCCTCAGCAACTAATAACATTGCAACTCTAATGTGTTTCTCGAAGTTACTGGCAATGTTATTTGAAAAGGCACGGATTCTAAAGAATTGTTTACTGTGTCCAAAATGTGAAATCAGCTCAGGTGTTTATGCACGTACGGTATGTGGACAGATTTGGCTATCTTGTCTCATGCATAACAATAGGCAGTGTTTATCCCTAAATACTTCAGTCTGTTGGACAACATGTTCTCTGTGGCTGCAGCCGAGAGTTTCCGGTGTGCTGTTTTGTTATGCATTGGGTCTTGGTTTGGTTCTAACAAATATCTCTTCACTCTCTTCCCAGACAGACCCTCAAAATGACTCGTTCCTTGAGAGAGGTGGTGAAGGAGTACATATCAGAGCGGCGAGTTCGCAAATACCGCCTGGTGACCAAAGACGGCCGCTGCAACATCGAGTTTGGCAACGTGATGCACCGAAACCACTTCGCCTACGTCCTGGACATATGGACCACCTTCGTCGAGACCCGATGGCGGTTTGTCATCTTCAATTTTGTGGCGTCCTTCACCCTCAGCTGGTTCATCTTCGGCCTCCTCTGGTACTGGATCGCCAGAGACCACGGTGACCTAAAGTGGCAGAATCCACCCGAGAATCACACGGCCTGCGTCTACAGCGTCAACACACTGACTTACGCCTTTCTCTACTCGCTGGAGACCCAAACCACCATCGGATACGGAAACCTGTACGTCACTGACGTCTGTGCTGGAGCTGTGGCTCTGATCATAATTCAGAGTCTCATCGGCACCATAATCAACTGCTTCTGGTGCGGCGTGGTTATGGCAAAAATCGCTCTTCCCAAGAAGAGAGCCAAGACCATAACCTTCACCGACCAGGCAGTTATCTGCCCTAAAAAGGGCACCCTTTGCCTTCAGATCCGAGTGGCCAACCTGCGCAAGACCTTGATGATCGGTAGCCAGATTTACGGCAAGCTCCTGAGGACCACAGTCACCCCCGAAGGTGAGACCGTCATCTTGGACCAGGTCAGCATTGACTTCATGGTGGACGCCGGCAAGGACGGCCTGTTTTTTGTGTGTCCTTTGACCCTTTACCACGTCATCGACAAAACCAGCCCGTTCTTTGACATGGCGGTGGACACTCTGCATCAGCATGAGTTTGAGCTTGTGGTGTTTTTTGACGGCACGGCCGAGTCCACCAGCTCGTCCTGCCAGGTCAGGACTTCCTACATCCCTCAGGAGATCATGTGGGGCTACGACTTCCTCCCGATCATCTCCCGCAGCAAAGAGGGAAAGTACCGCGTGGACTTCTCCAACTTCGCCAAGCAGGTGCCCGTACCGACCGCTCATTGCGCATACTGCTACCACAACGAGGCGGGACACCATCACCACGTCAGCGGCATTGAGAACCAGGGCTTCGAGGTGATCGACATTGAGGCGCCCAACGTCACCAAAATGTAAAGCTTTCTGACTGACATGTACAGAGCGACATTGCAAGGTCTTGCACTATACTAGAAACACTGGACACAAATGCTTTTTGTCTCTCATAGTGAGCACAAGAGGCAAGACGAGTGTTTTATCTCTAGAAATTCCTCTATCTACCCACTGAAAAATGAAGTGCAGTGGCCATTTTTTATTTTCTGGAATGTAGTTATGATTTTACAGAGCAGCTAGTCTTCAAAACTCTTTGTTCTGACAATATCAGAAATATAAGAGTGTAAATTGTCCTTGAGGTTAAATTAGAACTGTCTTCTGTTACAGGGTCATTGGGAGTGAGAGGATGAACTGAAAGTTCCTTCATATGAGATTAACTTTTATTAATCGGTCTATGTATAAAAGTCTACGATGAACTGATTTCAAATTCCATTGAACCAGCAGATGCTTTCACGCTCTGAATCACTCTGGGATTGTGTATTTCTTTGTAAATTAGTAGATATTGTTAATATTGCATTATTGTATAAATGTCATTTGCATTTTGTATCTATCATTTTGTTAAAAACATTTTTTTTATAAAAAATAAAAAAAATACAATTGGAATTTGTGGATTAGGATTGAAAATGGCTTTGTTGAAATCAAACATCATTTTTTAGTATTCAGTTAAAAATGACCACATGAGGGCGCACAAGACAAAGAAATAGATGGCAAACCGTCAGCTTGACATATTTTTACACACACACACACACACACACACACACACACACACACACAGATTGACATATTTTTAAAAAACACACACACACACCAAGAGTTTGTCTATATATATATATATATATATATATATATATATATATATATATATATATATATATATATATATATATATATATATATATATATATATACACATACATACATACATATACATACACACACGTCAAAAACTGTTATAAGATAATGGAATATATATATATGCAATCAATTCCTCAGCAGGGCCCCAGTGTGAATCCTGTAGGAAAGTCTCATCATACACAGCCAAACAAAGCAGTCAGTGTCACAGCATCTTTGCTCTTAGCATCACTGACTACTTGGAAATTTATAAAGCTCGTAAAGCATAAGCGTGGAGAGTTGTGCGTAAGGCAGGGTGGTGCGTGATGGAGCACTGCTGTCTGAGGCTGTGGCCCGCTGACTCACTACATGACACATCAAATAATAAAGTGTATTAGACGTGGGATGGAGATAATGCCCGAAGAGCTCTCACTGCCAAACACTTAGAAGTAATACATCTTACCTTAGACTATCCATGTGTTTGCAATCCTTCAGCCCTGACATTACATCACTGATTTCTTTATTTCTTTTATTATTTTATGTTATTCGTCTCAGAATTTCCAGGGAGATTTTTTATGATCTAGTCTTTCCCTTACCAAAAACAGTAGATCAAAATCCAAACAAATGAATACTCACCAGATTTAATGTCATCGTGATCCTCAGATGTGCCTACGATTGTTTATGATCAACCAGTACTGGATTAGATGAAATATCATGTAGTCTAGACCTTAAGATTCATAAACAGTTATGATGCCAGGCACAGATTTTCCTATTCATCTGTTTACAAGAGTGATTGTATATTTAACAGCTGAGATAAAGATGACATTATTTCTATGTGTTCATATGAACTCAGCGTAAACATGTTTAGTTTAGCGGTTTAGAACACCACCCTTTTTTAACAAAAAAATCGTTTCAAATTATGCACTGCCCAAATGACACACCGGAAAAAAAAGTTATATGGAGAGATTTTTAATGTAAAAACATTTATTTTGTCACATTTTTACCTATACGACAGACCCTTTTACAAAAGGTAATACTTAATAAATTGCAGAAACAACAAAATTAACAAAAAAAAAGATTAATTGCAATATTTCATATATATATTTATATAGTAATAATTTTCATATCCAAATACTTGCATATATAAAATAGCACAATTCCTTCATATCTGAGAGTGATCCCTTAAAGAGATAAAGAGATGAAGAGCTGGGGATTTTCAGTCAGCTTATACAAAATACACAAGGGGAAACACTTGTATAACACTGTCTGGACACTTTTCTTTTGGCACAGTAACATGATTTGGCTTTAAGGCATTGTTATGGCACTTTGGGAACCATTACTTATGTAGAACAGATTGTCTCTAAGCACGATTGGTAAGGCATTTGCTTTTAAGGAATGAAAATATCAACTAAGTATCAAAATAACCTTCTTATTTCCAAGACCAAGAACTTTAGAAAAAGCATTTTCTGCAAAATACAAGAAAACATTCATAAACTTATTGCCTATATGTACAGATACAAAACACCTACGTAGTACAAACTACCTTCAGTAACTGATAAAAAAGTTTGCATTTTGACCGAGGTCAACTCGTATTAACGTATGATTCTTAACACTGTCACATATGAAAATAGCTCTGCATAATTTATACAGTAAGATGCTTTTAATGCCTAGTTGACCTTTGATCAAAAAAAAAAAAAAAAATACTAGCAAATAGGTCTGACAAACGCACAGCGTTCGCGAATCTCTGGTTTCAACGTCTCGTGCTGCTGTTTCAACGGTCTTTTTCTTTCGAAGAGGTACTTCGTGTGATGCCCACATTCATTCAGTCCATCTCACGTGAACTCAACACTTTGGCAGTTTTGAGATGAAATCGAGTGGATTTTCACTGGCCAATGAAACGGGACACCATGCGTCAGAAACGTAAAGCAGGCTTCAATCCTTCCACATCGACGCCATCTGCATAGAGGAGTGCTAAAGATGAGTAAGAGAGTTTAGCTTGAGCCAGCTAGCCTGAGAAGCTCCTAATAAACAATCAGACGCCACGTCCTCCAGCGAGCAGGAGAAACGGCGCCTGAATGCCAACATTTTTTCCAGTTGCCAGATTTGCTTTAGAAGAGAGAGTTTCAGTCACGACTTGAGAAGATAAACTCGTGTAACCGAGACGGTTTTCGATAAAATCCAAAGGGAAGCGGGGACTAGGTCCAAAAATATAAACACTGGGTTCACAATTGCATTAAACACACAGGGTGAGTTTACAGTGATTCTTTTCTCAGTCGTTCAGCGACTTATACATACTAGAGGTGGTCTTTATTTGCTAGAAGGGATTCTGCAGCTTTCGGATGTAGAAAGGCACAAGAAACATGCACACGCTCTCCAAAACAAACACCAACCCTACGTCCTCCAATAAGTAGTACTCCATTTGAAAGAGGATCAGCCATTTTTTGGTCCGTTTTGCTCTACTTTCTCTTTCTTTTCCAGCTTCTTTCAACGTTGCTTCCTTCTGCTAACTTTCCAGGCACAGTCCCTCCAGTTGTAGCTTGCTTTTTTGTCTTCGCTTCGAGTGCAGTTCAAGTTTTGGCGTACGGGCAGCGGGGTGAAAGGTGAAGGTTTTAGTAGTAACTGCCAAGGTGGGGAGGGTTGTGAGTTACGTGTTTGCTGGTGTGACTCGGCATGCTGGGATTGGGATAAATCCCTCCTGTCTGAGAGCTCCAGTATGGGTTGGTGTGCCCAAAGAAATTGGAGGATGTGACGGGCATAGAGGGAGGATGGGGCGAAACGAAGTTGACCTTCTGCTGGTGAGCGTGGTAGCTTTGCACATAGGGCAGGTCGGTTGGGTATTTGTACATGGTGGACTCGGTGGGATGGGGCTGCAGGGCTTGAGCGATGCCGTGGAAGTCAAACTTGTAGGCGTAGCGCTTGCCGTGCACTTTGGTCATGATGTTTTTGTCGTAGTAGTAGCGCAGGGCGCGGCTCAGTTTGTCGTAGTTCATGTTGGGCTTGCTCTTGCGCTCGCCCCAGCGACGCGCTACTTCGTCGGGGTCCGTCATCTTGAACTCTCCGTTGGTCCCTTCCCAGGTGATGCAGCCGGCGTTGGCGCTGTCCGAGAGGAGCTCGAGCAGGAACTGCCACAGCTGGATCTGACCTGAACCTGGACAAACACACAGACAGAGTGTTTTACTAGCGACCCACAAGCCTTCATGCAGCTCAAACAGTAAGCATGGCAACGCCAAGGTCATGGGTTCGATTCCCAGGCAAAATAAGAACTGATAAAATGCGTACTATGCATACAATGCAAGTCGCTTTGGATAAAAGCATCTGCCGAATGAACAAATGTAATGTAAAATTTAAATAGAGATTTATATATATATGTACTCATGTACTGTACTTACAGTGTACTTATAGTGAACCTACCTAAGAAAGTACTGGTAATATGAGGTAACTACATGGGGTAGGGGTAGGTTTAGGGGTAGTACCTAGTTATTACCTTGTAATTGTAATTACTATAATAAGTACATGCTATGTACATGAGCAACAGGACTGGAAAATAAAGTGCTACCAAAAAAAAAAAAAAAATAGATATTGTTTGAAGTTGTAAATAACATTATAAGAGTATGTTTTATGAGAAAATATTTACAGGTTTTAATTAAAAAAAATCACATTTAATTCTAAATGTTACTTGCTGTTTCTTGGTAATTATTTGTGGAATTCTAGCAATTTCTATAGTGTTATTATACTATAATTGATATATTGTTATTAAAGTTTTTTATTAATATTTTGAATTATATATATATATATATATATATATATATATATATATATATATATATATATATATATATATATTAGGTTTTTTGTGATCTTATTGTGCTTTTTTCATTTTTATTAGTAGTTTTTTTTAATGTCTATATTGCATATCTTTATCTATATTTTAATAATTTCAAGTTAAACTAAAATAAAATGAGATACCTTGTCAACTAGCTGAAACAAAACTGTATTATATATTTATTTTTTTTATTTTCTTATATTTCAGATAAGCTTATATATATATATATATATATATATATATATATATATATATATATATATATATATATATATATATATATATATATTAAAAAATTGTTTATTTTATTTTAGGTTTTAGTTGTAGCTTGTTTTTGAGTGAAAATTGCTTCAAAATAAATCACACCATTTTTTCACTGTATATTTCTTTTGCAGTGATTTAACATTAATAACAAATGTTTATTTATTTATTTATTTATTTTCTTAGGAAAAACTAAAAAAAAAAAAATACCCATTTTCGTTCACATTTAAAATAAGTGATTTTAAAGCTTTGCTAAAGTTTAATGTTTTAGTGTTTTATTTTTAAATTTTATTTTTAAAAAATAATTAGTGGCCATAACATGAATATAATCTGCATCATCATTTTCTTAAATGCAATGTAGCTCAGAAACAGTAATCCTCCATGTTGTTACCTGGGTTGGCAAGTCGACTGCTAGTCGGTCCTAATATTTGGTAAGGATCTGAAAGAAAAGAGAAATTAATCTCTGAACTGGATGAATATCACAATTTGAAAGTCTTGAACTTGCTCTCCAGTAGCTGAATTATTAATGAAAAATATTACTATTGCAAAACCACAAAGAGTTCAACTCCCAGAAAATGAATAAATAAAAACATACTGCAAATGCACTTGCCAAATGCATAAATATGAGCTGTTTTTGAAGGCGTGCGTGTGCTCGTGGCAGAGCGCTGCTGCTTACCGGGCTGAGGCCGAGCCTGTTCAGTGTTCTTGGACACGTTCTGGGACACAACTGTAGGAGAGCCTGAGAAATGGAAAGAAAGAGCGCGACAGAAAGAAGGAGAGAGAGGAAAAAAATTAAGCACATTCGTCTGGGCGAGCAGACGCACAAGTCTTCATCCAAAGAAAACACGGGCAATAGCTGACCCAACTGCTAAGCACTTAATGGGCCTCTTCAGTGTCCCAAACCTAAAGACCAGCCATCAGCTGACTCTCAGTATTACTGTCCAGATTAAAGCCTCAGAATCAAACACACTGTCTGAGCACTTAAATCAAGACTCCAGATGGGTGTTTGACACTCACCTTTCCCGCTGTGCATGTTGTTTGACCAGCCTGCCCTCCGTACAGCATCATAAGACGCATCTGGAGAGAAGAGTAAACAATATGAGGGATTTTCCTAACCTGCTATTGTTTTTCCAAAAGCCCAGTAAGCCTTTGGAAAATGTGTTAATGTTCCTGAGAAATCTGATTTGGACTGATTATAGCGGTTTACATCCCACTCAAAGTCCTTGCTGAAGGAGCTTTTTTCTTCACGTTCAGTTTGTTTAAGAAACTCTCTCAAACTGTCTGTGTGTCTGAGACAATGGAGATGCGCTAGAGCTGTTTTATATTTATACAGAATATCTGTTTGGATGTAAAATTATTATGATGATCTGATTGAGTCTGTTTTTAGAGATCTCACAGAAACACAGTGTGCAAGCACATTCTGAGCACCAGGGAACATAACAGACTGGGAAGGTTTTATTTATTTCTTTTTTAACCAGCAAACAAATACGATATCAATCTTCTGGCCTTTGTGGTAACTAAACTAGACTAAATAAACTAAACTAATAATAATAATAATAATTGCAAATATTTTGAATAAAAATAAACTTAAACCAAACTAAACAAAATAAAAATAATTATTTGAATGCAAAACTGTTGTGGTACACATCAGGGTTATTATCATCAAAACTAAAACTTAACTTAAAACTTAAAAATAGTAATAAAAAATTAAAAGTTAACAATAAAAATATGATACCAGTAAATGATTATAGAAAATATATTAATAAAACATAATTCAAAATATTTCCAAAAAACTATATTTTATCAATGATAATTATATAACACTTGAACTGCGTTGCTATTTAATCTGTTTTATTAACAAGTTCCATTATTATTATTATTATTATTATTATTATTATTATTATTATTATTATTATTATTATTTTACTTTATTTATATTTATTTTATTTTAATAATAGTTTATAATATTTTAGTTATTATTAATTATTCTTTTTATAGTTTGTGCAATCCTGTCAGCGGTTGTTAATTTAGAATGAATGAATGAATGAATGAATGAATGAATGAATGAATGAATGAATGAATATCCTGTTGAACAAAATGACAAAAAATGTCTTCTAAAGCGGTAATCTGAGAAGCATGTGTGCTTCCTGTAAGGGTGTTTTTATTCTATCTCTGGAAAGGCATCTGTATCAGTCTCCTAGGAAAATGGCCAGAGACTCCTTCATTCTCAAACATAGGCTACTCTTAAAACATTCCCATCATGCCTTGCGGCACTGCAGTGATCCCTCTTTCCTGAACGGAAATTAAGCAATGACTGGCACTAATCAAGTCTCTCTATGCTCTAGATGGACGTTTGGCCTTGGTTACGGAGTGAGTGTTTCCTCTAGGGCTTACATGGGCTCTGTGCACGACCATATGAGAGCGGATCGGCTCAAACCGCCAGAGACGGCCAAAAAATGCTGGTCTGCTGCTAGTATACTGAAGTTATGTCTTTGAAAGTAACCTTTGTGGTATGACAGTCCTTAGAGTTAAAGCTTTAGTTCACAACTCCAGCTGGACGGAGCCGAAGCGTTTGCAATGGTGACATAACACCGCCCTCTTCTGGTCACTGCACTGGAAATCTCATCCAAGCTTTGGGTGGAACTACAAGACATTAACCTCTGGAGACAAAGAAAATGTTTGGTTTGGAAAGTGCTGATAAAACTACATGGCCCACGTTTCAAAATCGAAACAGGATCTGCAGCCAGCGTTTCTCAGCAAAAGCAGAATCCAAGAGAAAGGAAGATGATAATCTCGAAACGCAGAGAGTGAGAAAGAGCAGGACTTTCACTGCTCCTGCTTAACATTAAATCCACAGCCCAACCTGACTGAGAAGAGCTTATTCATTAAATACTGTGTTCAGCACATTCTAAAATAGTTTCAGCTGCGATCTGTTCTGAGGCTTTTTAACTTTAACCAGATCAAAAGAATGAGTCACCAAAAATGTCTCAAATTTTTAAGAAAATTCCACACAGACATTTCCACACAATGACAGATTCGAATGACCATATCAAGCTCGAAAAGTAAAAAGTAACAAATAAAATTAATAAATGTATGAATAAAATGAATGAAGTATTAAAATATTTAAAAAAAAATTAAAAGTATTAAAAATAAATTAATTAATAAGGAAATAAATAAATGAATAAATGAATTAGAAAATAAATAAACAGTAAATAAAATAAAATAAAATAAAAGATAATAAAAGATAATTTCATACAGAAATTTTCACACAATGACAGTTTGTAAACCATCAAAAAAAAAAAAAAAAAAAAAAAAAAATAGGCTTAAAATGTGGTCTAGGCTAATATAGTTTTAAATGATCTGTTCTGATCCATTGTAACTTTATCTAGATTAAAGGAATAATAATAATAATAATAATAATAATAATAATAATAATAAAAATGTAAAGACCAAATCAAGCTAAAAAGTTAATAGATAGACAGACATAAAACATAAAAGTGTCCTAGATGACTCTTGGACTATATTTCATGTCTTCTGAAGTCATACAAATGCTTTGTCTTTAAAATATTTTGCTGTCAATGACACTTGGTCACAAGACACGCAAGAATGAGTGACGTTTAATTTCACTGACATCTAATCTGTGACACTCACCATAAAATACCATTAAAGATGTGTAAAGATTCCTCAAAAAAATAAAAAAATAATTAAATAAATAAATAAAAACTTCTGTGTTAGAAGGGAGAAAACAGCATATGGGTTTTAACAACATAATAAGAAAATAAAGAAGTTTGATTTCATTTGCCTTGAAGGCACGTTAGATTTGTTTTCACTATAAATATTGAATCTGTAATAGTCATTTATCAGAGCAGCATGCCCTACACATCTAGGCACTGAATTCAGGTGATATCTGGGAAACGTTGCTTTCCATTTAACATTATTCTATCATTCCTGGTCCTCAAACGCTCACTCTTTCTCTGTTACGATCTTCCATCCTTCAGTCTCTCAGTGTCTGTCAGATCTGATCTGGAGCCGGGCCGGAGAGAAGAGAAAACGAGAGAGAGAGAGAGAGTCCTGAGAGAGTTACGTTTCCTGCCTGCCGAGTCTCTCACACAACCTCTCTTTGTTTTACTGGCTTTTTTTCCCTCGTTTTTTCATCCCCCTCCACCATGAAAAAACACGCAGCAGCCAGGAGAGAAGAAGAGGGGTCAGGACGCGACGAGGAGAACAGAGAGAGATGGAGAGCAGACCATACACATCATCGGAATTCGCAAAGAAAACAGCGGCGGTGGCCCTCGCTACTGTCTGATGGACGGATACGAGCAGATCTTGGCTTTCGGAGCGGCGAGGCCCGTGTCCCTAATTCAATCACATCAGAGCTCAACTTCGAAACAAGAGACAGACGTGCGTCTGGGATATGGATAGAACGGAGCGGTCCTGCTTCATTTGCTTCACTAATGCGTGCTTTAGGAGAGTGTGATGTTCTCTGCCATGAATAAGAGGGGACGCAGTGTATGGGTGCAGAAGGTGCATGGGTTTCGTGTTGTTGGTGTGCTGTGTTTGGGTGTGGCGTCTCCTAAAGAGACCAGACTGCTGCTCTCTAGTCAAAACAAGACTCTCGCCCAGCCAGCCGTCTAGACTAGCTCAGTTTTTAAACAGTGCCCGAAAAGTCCAATGTATGTGGCCATTTTGAACCAAACCAAAGTCTATATGCGATTTTACTTTATGTCCAAGAGGCTGTTTATACAGAAAGCACTCTTCAAATGTATGCTTGAAAGAATAGAAGAGAAAAAGCAGTGCGACTCATAGGCTCTGTTCCAAAATCCAGTGAGGTGCCCTGCTCTCTACGGCCTACAGACAGCTGCCTTCTAAGTCAGCATCCCAAATCAAACAGAAACCTCATAAAGGAGTGATTTCAGAAGCTATTTAGACTGTAAGTGCTTTACGGAGCTAACATGGCAATGCTCAGATTAAAATAAACACAAATAATAAGCAGTTCAATTAATTAAATAATGAAGAAGTAATGAAATAAATTATTACTATTATATATAGTTTGGGGATTTTTATTTATTTATTTATTTTTAAATGCTAATAATACTTTTTTTAACAGTAAAAAAAAAAAAAAAAAACTTGAACTTTATATTCTTTAAAAATATTCTGAGAAAAAAAATATATATATAGTGTCATCATGTGACACTGAAGACTGGAGATATGATGCTGAAAATTCAGCTTTTAATCACAGAAATAAATTACATTTTACTATATATTCTCACGGAAAACAAATTTTTAAAATTTTTAATTGTAACAATATTTAACAGTATTACTGTGTTTTCGATCACATAAATAAGCCTGGGTGAAAAAAACAAAACAAAAAACAAACCAACCAACCAAAAGAACTTCTGTCAAAAACATAAGAAAAGAATAAAACAATAAAAAAATATTTTTTGAATTTTTTTATGTGTAATGTGAATACACATAATTGCACAATTATATTACAATATAATTATATATATATATTATAAAATAAAATAAAATTTATATATAAAATTATTATCATGTGGCCAAAATAAGTTACCTTAGAGGGGAGCATAATCAAAATAATGTATCTTAAAAGGCAACAAACAGACCCATTTACACAAAACAGAAGATCAGCGAAGATCAGTGAAATATGGCATTTACTTCTTTAAGTGGAGTATTAATCAGTATCAATCTTTAACTACCCGTGAGAAATTGTCTTAGAAAAAAATAAAATAAAATAAATGGCCTGAAATGAAAGGGCAAGTGAAAATAAATCCAGCCCATAAATCTCGCTATCAAACGTTTAATCTTCAGCTGATAAATGTAGACCTGTTCAATGGCCACTTTTTTGACGACTTTACCATTTTTATGCCTTGCATTAAAAGCACAGCTCCAGGGAAGGTTTGTGGATCACTAAATTTCAAATTCAGAGATATTTAAGCATTATACAAAGGATGCTGAAGAAGTTTTCTCATCGAGCGATGCACTTAGTGCTCTACTGTGACTGACAGCTGTGAGAAGAGGGTCAAAGGTCTCACGGCCGTCTCAGCATTATCTTATCTTCAGGCTCAGTGTACTAATGACTCTGATATGTGTATAGAACAGGTGTTCTGACTCCTGGCTTTCATCAGGCCAGCTCTGCTCTCAGCACTATCAGTGTTATCACAGCCCTCTGCTTTCTGAAGAGGGAAAGCCCAAAGTGGTCCGTTCTCCAGAGAGACTGTCAAACGTTTACTTAAATGGTTATGGTTTATGGAAACCGATTTCCTTGATGAGTTTGAGAGCCTGATTTCATTTGGATGTGTATCTTGTGTTATCATTGGAAAGTACACAAGTAAATTACGTAAATGAGTCACAGCAATCGTTGTCTATCATCTCTGTGCTCAAATCTGAAAATCAACGGCACATAAGCCATCCAAAACCTTTGGGTGACACGATTATAAAACGTAGTAGCTTTTTCATGAATATTAATCCTCTGGTGTCATGTATTTCATATGCAATCGACCCAGTAGCTTATCCAAAATTCGGCAGCTTGGTTATTAACTAGAACTAAAGTTAAAAACATATCTTTTTATCTCACCTTTTAATTTTTTTTGCTATGGATTGTTTATAATAAATTGTCTGTCATATGTTTTAGTATTTAATGCTAGGCATGTTGTAGTTAACTACTTTATATCTTTTATGTTTGTTTTTGTAGTATTTTATATTAGATGTGTCAGTTGTACTGTACTTATGATGCAAAACACCTTTTCAATGCTTGAATGTTCAATAACGCCTCTAAATCACTGTTATTAAGGCACACGTGTCTTCCATTAACATCTCAGTTCAGTTCTGCTGTATTGTTCCCAGAGACACCTGTCTCTCTGCTCTTTCTCTGTGTGTGTCCCTGTCTCTCTTTCCTGCACGTGGCTTTTGTCTTGCTAATTGTCTCTCTGCTCTGAGAGCCTGTGCTGTCCATGCTCAGGTGGAGATTGAATGGTTGATGCTTTTTATTTGCGGCACACAAAGAGAGCACCTGCTGGGCGCTTCGCTTCGGCCCCGAGGCCTGGTCTGATACACACTAGAAAAAGAAGGAGAGAAGGGACAGGGGCCAACTAAACACTGCCTAACGCCATTATTTTGATGAAATAATAAGACTCACTTCCTCATGTCATATCCATATGCATTGTTCATCTAATGTGCCTTTTGTGTTTCAGAATTAGTAATTCACATATGGGACCATGAGGATTTCAAGTGAAATTGTACTAACGCATTTGTATTTGCAGAACAAATGAAAATATTGCTGGAGCAAGATAAAAAATTATTTTGAGGACAATTGGTTTGTCATACCGTCTTTGGCAGCCAAGCGAGGAGACTGGTCAGTATGAGATGGCGTGTTGTATGATATTGATGAGCTGCCTGGAACACACACACACAAAATTATATTATAATAATAAAGATGTAATAAATTTAGTGAGGTTAAAAAAAAAATCAGTCAGTAAAAAACAAAAACAAATACACTTACATTCAATATACATTCTCTGGCAAGACTTCAAATTTAGCTTTATATAAATGTAAATGCAATAATATACTATATATTGTAATAATATATAAACAAATTTCTATTCTATTCTTGAAAATTAAGTTATTATTAAACGCAATGGAGCTAAAAATCAGACAACAGAACAAAAATAAATACACATAAATTGAATACACTTTCTCTTGCAAGATTATAGTTCAGCTTTATATAATTTAACTTGTTAAAATGTTAAATATATATATATATATATATATATATATATATATATATATATATATATATATATATATATATAATTACAATAATATACATGTATTATATAATATTATTACATAATAATATAAGAAACTTTTCTTTTTTAAATATTAATTATAAAATTTTATACAGATGCACTTGTATGAAATGTAACTTACATGAATGTATTACATAAATGACATATAAAGTGTATTATTATTATTGCTGTTGTTAAAAATAATAATAATAATAAGAAGAAGTTAAACTTTCATTATATTCTATGTATTCTATGCTGTTGCATAAATAACATAACTTTAGAATTTTAAACACATTTTTTGGGCCATTCAATTTTAGATTAGATCGCTTTTTTAAATTAAAATCAATGGGATTTTTTTTTTTTTTTTTTTTTTTTTTTTTTTTTTAGTTTATACTTACTATGTAATTACACCGTAACAAGTAAACTAAGTGCATATTCCATAACAAGGCACTTCATCAAGCAATAACCGTTTGTCACTGATTCTCAGCATTCATTTCTCTTCACACAAGCTGCTCAGTTTTGTCATTACAATCCAAACACAATCTACACTTTGCACAGAGAGAGGCATTCATGTGCAGTCAGAGAGTGTTTCCAGTGAGCACGCTCTTAATTTTAGCTCCTTTAACTCATAAATCAGAGCAAAGGAAAACAGAAGGAAAACTGCACTGGCAAAACATGAGTCTTCCTATGGATGGAGGGCTGATGGTTATAGCAGTGGGACCCTCTGTTTTTCTGAATGAGGAAAGGGAAGGGATGACATTTGGCATTTCTTTGTTCTTTGATCAGCTCAGAGAAGATAGCAGGGTGTTTTAATAAACGTGTGAGTGTGTTTAAGTATGTTTTATGGAGGAGGAGAGAGCATCAAACACATATTTTAACCTCCAGGCCCCTGAACCCCTCAAAGCGAAGCCTTTGGGGCCACAGAACAGGGCAGTCTTTGTGTGGGGTGCGATCCCTACACAGCAATCAAAGACTGCTGCTCCCATACAAAAATAACCCCCACACATCCATGTGGAAGAGAGAGAGGAACTTGTATAGAAAAAACCAGCATGAAAAAAACAGCAAGGGCTGAAGTGAAGGAAAGTTCTGTACATCCTTGTTAAGCAGCAGCTGAGTTTTATGTGTGCAGTTGTACATGTGCTAATGTGTTTGTGATCCATGTTGCTCCCCGATGCATTTGAATTTGAATCTATTTATACTGAAAAAAGTAAGCGTGAAATTTTGAAGCAGAAATACTGATTTTTTTTTTTTGCAAAATGTACACTGATAATCATTTTTTAACAACTTCAGTAAATGTATTAATTCAAATAATCTATCTATTGTTCTATCGTTCTATCATTCCTTCTGTAAAGTCAAACCACATCATTTGTTTTTCCAGTCAAAAATTAGTAACATGAAATTTAACCCATTTTAAATCTGATTTTTAATCTAAATCCAGGTTCTTTGATCCATTTTTCCATTTATTTTCAAGTTTCTTTCTTTCTTTCTTTCTTTCTTTCTTTCTTTCTTTCTTTCTTTCTTTCTTTCTTTCTTTCTTTCTTTCTTTCTTTCCTTCCTTCCTTCCTTATTCCCTTCCATTTTCAACTTTTAAAGTTACATTTTTCTTTTCTACTAAAATAATACAGTCCTATGAATTTCTTCGAAAAGTCATTTTACATGTAGTTCTTTACATTCAAATTCAAATTTCAACTCTGCACCCCAGTTTTTCCCCCATTATTTTACATCGTTCTTTAAGAATTCTATCTTTCTTTTATTCTGTCTGTAAACTTTCAACACTTTCAAACAAGCAAAATTGCATTTGTGTTTGCTACCTCAATTCTAATTTGTCAAAAAGCACTCTTAATTCAGTTAGTTTATTTTTCACATTTTTTGTTGTTGTTGTTGTTAATGTTTTTATATATATATATATATATATATATATATATATATATATATATATATATATATATATATATATGTGTATGTATGTATGTATGTATGTATACACTATTTATATATAGTTCTACACAGTATGTTGTATATATTGTTCCATTGTTCTCTGTATTTTGTCTTTTTCTAGTCAAAATTAGTCATATTAATGTCTTTGATTTCTGACTTCATGTGCCTAATTCTTTGGGTTGCTTTGCACCAAATTTAGGAATTAAAGTAGACTTTTAAAAAATTATTAATTCAGCTCTGAATTTAGCTCAAGCCTATTATGAATATCATGAGGTTTCCATGCCATTAAAAATTGAATAATTAGTAAGTAATAAAATAAAATAATAATAATAATAATAAAATAAAAGTAATATTTTTCCCCCTGAATTTCAGCCTTATAATGAGATAATGACATGTCTGTCTTTATTATTACATCCACCAGACAGTTAATTGAACATCCACCAGACATTTAATTGAATTCAGAAACGGAAAACACGTTCATCACAGAAGAGCTGCAAGTGATTCAAGATGACGTCCCATACACTCTCAGAAAAAAAGGTACAAAAGCTATCACTGGGGCGGTACCTTTTCAAAAGGCACACCTTTGTACCTAAACAGTCCATATTGGTACCTTATAAGTACATATTAGTACCTAGAGTGTACAGATAAGTACAAAAGTGTACCTTTTTAAAAAGGTACTGCCCCAGTGACAGCTTTTGTACCTTTTTTTCTGAGTGTATATATGTGTGAGTATATATACACATACAGTGGCTTATTTCTGTGCATATCCAATGTTACTCCTAGAACCTTTTTTAACAAAGACACACTCATACACACACCTTTCCAGTCTGTACAGTGTGTGTATGTTGAGATAAAGGCATCAGTTCAGCTCCGCTCCCCTTCTGCAATGAAATTCCAACAAATTCTCAAATTGCAGCCAAATTGAAAGCAGACTGGCAAGTGGGCGGCAATCACTAATAAAATCTGAATAACTGACCAACAGCAAAGTCAAAACAAAACCTCGTCTAGCTCCATCGAGATCCAGCAGCAGTACCTATTCACCAGCTCTGCATCTTCGGCTCGTTCTGATGCGTGTGTGTGTGTGTATTTGTGTTCTGTATGAGTCAGGGTTTGCTTGCAGTTTGTCCAGAGGCGGGACTCGACCCTGCCCTGCTCTGCTGTGTATAAGCAACGACACGGAGGAATGTTAATCAGACTCTATGTAAACACCACAGCATGTACACAGATGTGTATGAAATGATTACGCTGCTGACTGTCACACTGGCAAACAGCGAGCCGATGAATGCGTGTGTGTTTGTGTGTGTGTGAGTGTGTTTGCCGATCCAGGCCCAGTGTGTGAGCAGAACCAGAGGGCTTGTGATTGTGTTTGTTTGTGTTACGAGAGGAAAGAGATCATCTTTGGTTTCAGACCCTGAACCCCGGGGCTCTAAAGAAATCAGTCTAGAAAACATATGGACCTACATACATGTACACACATGTAAACTACATAAAACATGGTCCTCTTAAAGAGACAGTTCACCTAAAAAAAAAAAAAAATGTTCATTCTGTTATTTACTCACCCTCATGTTGTAGTTTATATTTTCAGAATGTTTCAACTTTTTGCTCATAAATAAGATTTTAATTTTAACAGTAAAAACCTGTTAATTGGCTAACGGTGAGTTCCCTAACTCTAAAAATGGAAATATTTCTAATGGATCATTTCATGTAATTTTACAGTAAAATACATTTAAATGTGCAGCTTTTTGGAAAAGAACAATTCATCTTATAATTTACAGTAGGAAAAAAATCTAACTTGAAATTTCCAGAATTGCCTGTTTGATAGCTCACATTTGATTATTTATTTATTTATTTAAATTACATACATTTAACGTTGATTTATCTCTTAACCACCTGTGTTCTTAAGGTGGTTGTCAATATACAAGAAAATCATTATTTCCGTTATTATTATTATTATTATTATTATTATTATTATTATTATTATTATTATCTGGTGTATTATTATTATTATTATTATTATTATTATTATTATTATTATTATTATTATTATCATCTGGTGTATTATTATTATTATTATTATTATTATTATCATCATCTGGTGTATTATTATTATTATTATTATTATTATTATTATTATTATTATTATTATTATTATTATTATATTATTATTATCACATGGCGATAAATAACTTATTTTGAAGAGTGTGAAACTTTGAATTGCTGCTTCCATATATATATATATATATATATATATATATATATATATATATATATATATATATATATATATATATATATATATATATATATATATATTTTTTTTTTTTTTTTTTTTTTTTTAATATATATATTTTTTTTCAATGTAAATTTCCCAGATTTTTTTTTTACTTATTTTTTTTTTTTTTTTTTTTTTTTTTATGTAATTTTAATTTATGAAAATGAAAATTGTAAATCAATGGGTTGCTTTGGACCTTTTTTACTGGACCATTGTCATTAATTTTATGGAAAAACACTGAGACATTTTTGAAGATATCTCCTTTTGTGTTCCAGAAAGAAATAAAAAAAAAAGTATTCCAATAATATGAGGGCGAGTAAATGAATTTAGTTGGGAGAACTATGCCTTTAAATTCACAAACAGGTAAAAGGAACACAAATGTCTTCTGACTGAGAGTGAGTAGCCTCTGGTAGATCGGACCATTGCTCTTATTAATATTTGATTTTGACTCGGGACTTGTTCCAAGGCAATACAAATGGTGGAGCGAAGGATTACGAACCATTTCTTCTGTTTCCAAAACACACAGGCTTAATCAAAGAAAGAGCGGAAGGCAGATCCACAATGCCCGGCGCGTAAGCTCTGACTCAGACCCGGGGCAATCGCCCCTAATGAAAACTCCAAAACCGAGTTCTCTTAAGAAAAAAGAAAAAAAAAACACCTGACAGCACGCAGACAGGCCGGGCTCTGCCCTGCGACTCACAATGGCTCTCTGTTATACTCCGAGTCTGTATGCAGGCCCACAGCCTGGCCACCAGCACAAAACCGTTGACACCCACGGAATAAAGTTCCCATTACCTCACAGCAGAATCCATCACTATTTTTTAAGGAGGAGCGTTTTAACCACTCAGCCCTGCTGTCATAATGTTTGGATGGGCCAGCTGCTCTCACCCTCACAGCAAATTGCATCTAAATGCGACCCTTCAGAGAATGCATAACTCTGTTTACCGACGCGATTCTCGTGCAAACAATTCACACACAGATGTGGCGTGTCCTCCCGACAGTTCGCTTATAGATGGCACTGATGTTTTAAAGTGGATGAGTGGACTTAGTTTTCGCCAAAGCCGTGGGATTCTAGCCAAAACATGCAGGGAAATAACATAAAAAATCCTTTGGAAGAGAAATAGGGCAAGATGCCTCTGTTGTAAATTAGGGATAAACTTTCCCGTGCAGTGTGTAGGCAGAGGCCTCGCTGGCCGTCTCCTGAGGCCATGCACCTGGGCTTCATCTCTATAAGTCTGGGGCCGAGAGCGCTCAGGGGGAGATGCTCTGGACGGGATGGTTACTGAAATTCATTATCATTGCGACTCTGCCAAACCAAATGCATCCAGTAAAAGTCAAGCAGGTGGACCGAGACAGGAGCCATCCCTACTAAAGCCTTCGAATGGAATAAAAAGTGAACGTAATGTGCAAACTATTAAAAAGTATGTTATAAAATATTGCTGTAAACTTGATCTCAGTGTGGTTTGAGTGACTGTGCCACAATGACAGCAGCCATGTGGAATAAACTAGGCTCCATTTCTTGCATGGATAGTCAAGCATTAAACAGTTGCAATTACTTCCAAACATTTTACTGTTGTGGTACCATTATTACAAGCTTTTCTAAATAGTTGGGGAACTATTTATTGGTCAGTTGCTTGGCACCTCATAAATAGTCATAAACAAAATATAAACACTGCTCTAGAATGTCTTTGGGGTGATTTTTTGATTAAATTACAATTAAGTCATTAATGCATTCTGTCATGAGACAGCAACTAGTGTGAGATCAGTTCTTACATAATTTATTTATGTCTTAGGTACACAAGATGTCCTTTCAAAAGTACACTTTTTACCCCTAAAGGGTGCTTATTAATACCTTAAACGTACATATTATTGCCTTTCGAAAGGGTACACTCTCATAAAAAAGGTACAAAAGCTGTCACTGGAACAGTACATTTTCAAAAGATACACCTTAATACCTTATTTACACCCAAAAAATTGCATTTTAGTCCCCACAAGGTACATGCTTGTACCTAGAGTGTACATAATAGTACATAAATGGTGCATATTATTGGCTACCATTCAGAGACAGCTTTATTTTATTTCCACAGCTTTTGCATAATTTCTATTCTGAGGGTGTGACAAAAATACGAAAATATTAGGGTTGCAATATACTCTGACGTCATAAAGCAAGGCATAGAAAAGCAGTATGTTACACAGTCGAAGGCACAAAAACACTAAGAGAATGGCAGCAAAAGTGAAAGACCCAAATTAGCCAATCTCAAAGGAATACTTACTTTCCCTGAGGTAATTGAGATGTGAGAGCAGGACATCCGTGTTGTAGATGCTGGTAAGTCTCATGAAGTCCTCTTTGCTCATCTTGCAAAGTTCTTTTCCATCTGTGTTGTGGAACATGGCTGTGTCGATCTCCTGAAGACCATACTCTTTAATGGCCCAGTCTAACCATTGCCGCACATGGTCTGGAGACCAGAGAGAAGGGTCTGAAATGGAAATAAAGCCACAAATTAGCTGGAGACTCAAGGTTTAGATAGCTTACAAGCCGTTATCTTTGTGAGCAGGTCTTTTATTGTCATTTACAGAAACATTCAGTATTTTCAGAGAAACAAAGTAATCATTCCTGCTTTATTAGTGGCTGCTAATGGAAATCCAAAAATGATGACTGTTCCAAACTCACAAAGGTCATGCATTATTATTATTTTCAATATTCTCCAGCAACTTTCGTTAGGTTCAGATATTGTTGAGATTATATTTAAGATTTTTGTGGAATATTGATTTGGATTTTGTTGGATTATTGTGTTTGGTAATGTTGTTTTTACTGTGCATTTTAGTGCAGCTTTTACACCTTAAAGAGACAGCTCACACAAACATACAAAAAGTCTATCATTATTTGCTCACCCTGCTGAAAGTTGTTGATGGTGGCCATTGACACTGACTGAAATATATATATATATACTGTGGAAGTCAATTGCTAAATTCAGCCATTCTGCAAAATATCTTCTTTCGTGTCCAACAGCTGACATTTCATACTGGTTTTGAACAATTTGAGGGTGACTAAAATAATGACAGATTTTATTTTATTTATTGTATTTTTATTTTTTTTTTATTTTATTTTTTTTGGAGGGCACAAACATACAAAAACTATCCCTGTAATTAAAACTGAGCCTTTTTATATTTAAGATACATCTATTTTAAAACTTAATAAGAAAATATTTTATTTTAGGATACCTCATTGGTACACAGTAATAATTATTTTTTGACGTTGCAAATAAAACAGGTTATTTGGAATATGTTTTAAAAGAAATTACAATTTCAGCCTTTCTATTCCAAAATTTCACATTTAAATCACTTTTGAAGATATTACAGTTTATTTGTTTTTTGTTTTAAAAGAAATTACAATTTCATACTTACAATTTCATTTAAATCACTGTTTGTACATAATTTTTCCAGTGTATTGAATGTGTGACTGTATAAATGCAGCATTCAATACGCAATCATGATGAGACGAAGTGTGAATACCTGCTGGGACGATAACTCTCCTCTCATTGGTTGTCATGTTTGGGGGCGGAGCACACTTCTCATCCATGTAGCCAGTATAGCTCATTTGAGATGCGTCGGTCCCACCCACCATTTTATTGCATTTACCCACACTACAGTCCACCGGGGACTCTCTGCTAGAAAGAAAAAAGCAGAGTCAGAACGGCTGTTGCTTACTAATTCTTATTTCAGACAGAACAACTCACAAACACAAAATAATGCCAACAAAGGGGGTTTTTCAGTCATACCTGGAGCCATTGATGTGGTCATACTCTCGTTTGACATGAACCCGGGCGGGCTGGCTGATCCACTCCTGCTGAGGGGGGATAGGGTTGATCTTGTGAGGCTGACCGTAGTCCTGTGCGCCGGACGCAGTCATGTCTGTTTTGGGAGCAGCAGCAGCGTACGGAGGCTCAAACAGAGACTGGTCTTCACTCACCACTGACAGCGCCTCCTGGAGGAGTGAACGGGACGAAACTGTATCACTGTTTCTCATTAAAGCACAGAGCCAGTGACGAATGACTTTCAATTCATCATGTTTAACCAGAATTAAGCTAAACAAATTGTAAATTGTTTCTTGCTGAAGGGCAGAATCACAGATGCTGGGTGCAAATGAAGCAGTGCAATTGATTGCTTACACATAGCCACACCACTGCTACGGATACGGGAAAAAATGGCTTGAAGGCAACAAGGATTGCAACTTGTTTTACTTAATTTGACATTATTTCCCTGTGAAATGGGATATTCAATAAGGAAAACAAATGCAGAGAAGGATTTTTCCATTGAATTGCATAGAAAAATGAAGTCAGGTGGTTGAAAGGGAGGAGCTAAAAACAGGGATTTGTGATGTCAGCAGAAAGGAGAGTTATTGTGTTCTGATAAAAGATCATGAATGCACTTGTTAACATCACATTGACCTCTAAACCTTTTGTTTTGGAGAAGAATTTCAAGATGTGACTTTCAATAAGTAGAAGATTTCTCAGTCTTGTTCATGACTCATATGTGAGACAGCACAGAGGCAGACAGATCTGTCCAGGGTCACTTCTGCATTTGCTCTCATTGCAGGCGCTCAGCTGGGGTGATGTAGTTTTATTAAAGAAAACAAACGCGGCAGACAGGGCCCTCCGGATAGAGAAGCGTCTACACGTGCATGTGATCGTCTCCATTCACATCTCAGTCAAACCTTCCTGAAAACTATCTTGAAGATTTCCCTCTGTTATTTCAGTTATAAACATCTGTCAAACCCTTGACGTTCACTAAACTTTATACTCAATAAATGCATTAACAAGATGAAGATATACAAACACAAGGCATTGAAAGACAAGAATCGTTGTGGATTTCGAGAGCGAGTTTAGGTACTGTTTGATCCCAAAGGAACAATTCTTCCTTGGCATTTCTTTATAGAAACATACTACATCCAAATATCAAAATGAGTGCATTTCACAACTCATACTGCTGTTTTTACAGATTAAAACTAAATGGCAAAGGGGATCATGGGACACTCTCTTAGCTATTCTTTTTCCCTCTTTGGCTTTTGAACTTTGGTGACAGTCGTCATCAATTTGATCAGCGTCCCGTGGACAGTATCGGGGCGACCCACAGCAGCAGCCTGTGGCATGATAAGTATGGCAGAGCTAAGGAATGCCTTCATGGTGCCAGATAAGACCAGAGCTGCTATTATGACTGTTACACGTTACTTACACGCAGACATATCAGCCTCCACCATATAATTCATGATTGGCAGTCAGTCTTTCCCAAGATTACAGAGGGTTGTAAAAATAGGAAAATCTAATTCCACACTCACGCTCGTATATACGTACAGACAGGCCTGTCAAAAGGCGAAATTCCTTCATCTCTATGAAACAGAGAGCTAGGCGATGGTCACAGTACAAGTGCAAGCTTCTTCTTACAATGAGGTTAAAATACTCACAAAGGTGCTATTTTCCTTAGGCTATAAATTGGCCGTGTCTGCATGGCTCGCTTTAACCATCCAGAACCACAGGCTGGTTTGGTGTTGTAGATTTATGGTGAGGTACGCCAACAGCTGAACAAGCTGCATAAATTATACATTATGCTACCGTATGTTTTGATTCTCACCGGGAAAAGTAATTTAGAAAAAAATCATATTAGAGTTCTAACAGCCAGCTTAATCATCATGGGCCGTCCCGCAGAAGATGTGTCATTCAGTCAGGATGTGCAGAGCCCATTGAAAGCACAGTGCTATTTTATACAGAACGCATTCCTGTCTTTTGTTTCAGGAGGAAAAGGAAACCTGACAGGAAACCAGATTGTGTGGAACAGGAAATACCCATGGATTGAAACCCCCTCCTCATTGTTGACTAAAGTGTACAGTTAAGAAATGAATCAAGAGAGCTATAGGTGTCAAATTTCAATGAAATAACATTAAAAATTCCTCTAGATTGCATTAATGCTACTGTAGATACTGTACAGTACTAATATTTGATGGCTGAAAATTATTGAGGGTCACACTTTATAGTAGGTTTATTTTATAAACTATATTATTTTTAAACTTTAAAGCATGTTAGGGCAAGGTTAGTGTTAGTGTCATACAAAATTATAAATAAACAATCAATATCATATGTGAATCTCTCAAAACAGAAGATTAGAAACCAGCTAACCCAATCATTTTGACACTGTCTACTGTCACTGTCTATATATATTACTGTAATATATATATATATATATATATATATATATATATATATATATATATATATATATATATATATATATATATATATATATATATATATATAACTGTATACAAATTGACAAAGTACAGACACAGTGTCTGGCTTATTTGATATGTGTGTTTTATGTGTGTTTTGTATATTAATATGATTAATATGCAATTATTAAAATATACAAAACCACACAACCATTATCTTATACATTATCTTAACTGAGATATGATTTATGGTTTTGATTTAGTAAAAATGTACAGTACAGTAGTTAAATACAAAGAACAATTTAATTGTGTGTTGGCATTGTAATAATAATAATAGTTATAATAATAATAATACTGATCATATAATAATGACAAAAACTATATTTTTAGTCGTAATGCTCTAAAAGGACTGTACGCTCTTTGAAGGAGTTTTGCTGCATTAAAATCACACTTTTTCTGTCCCCAGTCACCCCAGCGCAATCGAAACAGTCTATTTAACATGATACAATCTAACACAAGCATGATGTGTACGGCCCCAAACATATACCACACCCAAAACCACTTATATGACCGCAAAATAAGGAGTGTTTGAATCTGCAGCCCTCCCCTCCTCACAAGAGTCAACAATCAATCAGTGATCGTTACCTTATTTGATGCTCAGAAATAGCGATTTCGTTAAAATATTGATAGCTGTCTTTAATCAGAGAATTTTTATTTTATTTATTTTTTAATATAAAACTATCGAAAATGCACAAAGTAACGGTGTGGACCACAAACAAACTATTTATTTTATAATGTGTGCAATTTTTTTACAATAATTGTTATTAGTTATCAGAAGAAGGGAGCGACTGTGGAGTAATATTTTATTGTGGGTGGGCTCGGCTTTTGAACTATATGAATGGCTGGAAAACCTCGGCACGGTGCCACTCCAATTGCGCAGCCACATCTCCAGCCTAAAGCTTTATGATTTATATAAACCACTGCACTGCATTCACACGCGCGCGCCACGGTATACTGAAAACACAAAGCAGCCTCGTCGAGCACTGGACTTTCGCTATTCTAATCCTAAAAACGAGATTCTCCTTTCTTTCTCTCTCTCTCTCTCTTTTTTTTTTTTTTCTTGGCGAAACATCTTTACTCCATCACAAACAGCGGGTCTAGCCCGTGCGTTTTTACGAGCGTCCGAGTGTGTGTAGAGTCCATCTGAACGCTCGTATCATCCGCGATAGTTTTCAACGTTCAACAAAGTTTCGACGAAAAGGAAAAGGAAACTTGAAGAGAGAGAGAAGAGGAAAAGCGCAGCTCGGAGCGGCTAAAAACTCCCAGACAGGCAGAACTACAGGCGTCTAAGCTCTCAAACTCTGTCCATCTCTGAAAGATCCCTCTCATCCACTCTTACCTTAATAGTTCCGTCCATTTTGCGCAATTTTCAGTGGAGCCCGACAATATTCCAAACATGTCACGCGTCTGAATTAATTCCAGCCCCCGATATGTGGCGGAGAGACAGAGACAGTTTCGCCGGATGGTTTTTTTCCTCTAAATTTGGGAAGTGAAGTCACTGCGCTTGAGAAGGAAGCCGTGTAGCCTATGTGTGTGTGTGTGTGTGTGTGTGTGTGTGTGTGTGTGTGTGTGTGCGTGCGTGTATCACTGGCCCTGCCTTCATTACGGCACCCAAAGCAGGATATTTGTCCCGAGAAGATAAGAACACCAAAAACAATAGTGTTTCTTTCCTTTGTACATGTTTTTGCCTGGAAATATTTACACAACGCCTGCCAGCTCTTTACATTTGTTGCGCTTTTTCCACATTAAAGTAGCCTACGCGATTTGGTAGAAGCATGCATCGAATGTATGTTAAAAAATAATAAAAAAATCTCAAATAGCCTGACAAATTAGATTAAGCTGATAAAATATATATATATAATTTTATATATATATATAGATATTATATATAATATATATATCTATATATATATCATATATATATATATATATATATATATAATAAAATAAAAAAACAACTACATCTAGTTGACTTTTTACATGAATGGTTTATACGAGATCGAATAAACACATAAAATATTAAATGATGTCATAATATTAGGATCGGTGTTCCGCTATAAAAGAAAGCGCGGACTGCGTCTACCTATGGTGACGTGAAGAATGTGACGAGTCTGTCCGAACTTCTTTCGCTGCAAAAACGGGTTTCCATGAATAAAACCGAAGCCCGCAGAGTCTGTCTGCTCCACACGTGCGCGCACCTCTGAATGCACATGAACAGCATATCTCCAGCAACATAAAGAGAGGCTGATACCTCTCGTGTGCTCGCTGTTCGACATTTCACAAAATCAGTAACATATGGCCTCACATATTTCATATCTTCATGGGAAATGAAGGGAATCGTCTCTATTCTAGAGTACATTTATTGTACATTAAATATTTAGGCTACTTTCGTCCTGGAAAAGAACTGGAAATCTTAACATTATTTATCACGATAAAAACACGGATTTTTGCAGTGCCAAACAAATCTATTTTGCACCAATATTATATGGTGATAATGCAATTATATTCTTTTGAATACCTTGCTTGTCATTCACTTTTCCAAAGAGCGCAGAGTCAGTCTCCACCCCCTACTTTTTTATTTATTTATTTATTTTTCCCGGTGCGCTCTGTTGCCCAGCCTAGACGCGCAGCCAGCCCAAAACGTGACCAGACCCCCGGATCCTGAGACCCCTGACCGAGAGGGCCATGCCTAAGGGAGCGAGACTGAGTCTGCGCCGGCTGGCTTGCACGGTTTGCGACATGGGGGTCTAGAAGGGGGAGAGGCCCCCTCGAGAGCGCCACATCTGGATCCTGCTAGGGGTCAAGGCTTCTCCTGCCTGAGGCCTGCACAGTAATTAACGGAGACACCTTGTTTAACCATTTCGAGTCAGGGCCCCTCTCTCGTGCACACAACAACAGTGGCTTTTCTTTCATTCAAATAAACGGCGTTGGCATATATTAATCCACTTCTGTGTTCTGCATTCTTGGGGAAGGTGGAGGAAGGTGACAAAGCAGAAAGATGGAAATTGGGTTTTGGTTCAAACTAACCATTTACCCACTATTATTTATGGCCGAGTAATACAGATTTGGATCATCATATCAGGTTTTTTTTGGGGGACACGTGCATGCGAGTTGCAGTGGAAGGGTGGACATAATTTCACAGAGCGTGGGACTTGATAGCTGAAACATATGTTTCCCTAGAGGGGCCGCTTGGACTCCACCATTCTTTTAATTAAAACACCATTATCTCCGAGCGCATGACGAGACGGAGATCTGGCGGAGAGGGGTCACTAATGACAGTATAATTATGTTTTATGGTCTCCATTTCGATTATTATAAATGAGACGTCTCGTTACTTGAGACTAAACTATATATCAGATAAATAGTGAACACAAGCGTTTCATTCAGAATTACGAATCGCATTTGTGGTGGATTAAAGCAAAGAATTGATAGCCTGTAGTAGATCGGTTTGATATTCCTTGTTTGATGAAAACAATTTAGACATCATCTGCATATCTAAACAAAGGCTGTTTTCAGACACAGTGCGTTTTCAACTCTCAAGATGTAATGATAGCTTGTCCAGAAAAAAAAAACGAAAGAAAAGAAAATAATTTTTATTTATGGAGTAAACATCTTCGTTGGGTGCATCATTAAACCTAGAAAAATCTGCCTTTTTTCCCGCGTGGCACTTGCCCAGGTCATTATGAGTCCAGCGGTAACAAACATTTTGGAAGGCCAATAAACAGATGCATGTTGGTTTATGTAGTGAGCCACAGAACATCTGGCTCGACGCTGGAGCTTGACAGCCAGGCATTTCTCCCAACCACGACCTGTGGGAAGCCAGTGGCCCAACGCTACTGGAAAAACCCCGAAGTGCCGGAGTAAGACTAACCCAGAGTGAGACCAGAGGCTTCCTCGACTTTAAAAGGAAGAAAGAAGAAAAAAAAACGGTGTGGGAACAACATGGTAAACGGACTTTCGAGTAGTAAAGTCTACAAGTATAGACCTATTTTATAGATCCTATATCTATCTATCTATCTATCTATCTATCTATCTATCTATCTATCTATCTATCTATCTATCTATCTATCTATCTATCTATCTATCTATGGTTTTGCGAAAAATATTCGAGCGAGGCTGTCCTAGGCATCGTGATTCTCAGGTGTCTCGAGACCGTCACGCGCCCTTTTCCTCTCACGCGCGAAAAATGATACGAACATCGAAAAAATAGAGACTGCAGCACACAACAGTAAACTGTCTGGCCTCCTGCTCCGGCCCATAATTAATTTGAGATGTATTTTTATTGGAAAGCCCCAGTCTCGCCCGGCCTTGACCAAACAAAAACCTTAAACCGTGGCTTCGCCTGAATGAAGCTGAATATTTCTCTGAAACCGGCCTTTCTTGAGGCGTGCTGAGGTAAATCCCCTTTCCCGCTCATATTCTGCCCGCCAGCAACAAAACCCAAATATGACCGTTTATCTGCAGCGCGCGAATTAAAGAGGGGGAGGGGCACATACTTGTGAACACATTTCTGGAACATATTTGTTAAATATTTGTCACGTTTGACCAAAACAAAAACTCGGGTTTGGTTGTATTACACATACACAGACACACCCCAAGAGTGTTTAAAAATAAGTATAAACACAACAATCATAAAATATAACAACAAATATATTCCCAGAGACTCCTATTGCTCCATTTTATTGTTGTTTATACGTGGCCCAGCTCCACTGCCACGCAGCGCACTATTTATTATTCAGTCTGTGGAAAGAAAGCTGGATTTCAAAGAGAAGGTTTTCCCTCAACATTCCAGCGCTGCTAATGTCTCGAAACAAATCGAGGACTGTTCGTGGGACTGTGAAACGCAGCCCCTCTGTGGAGGAACACAAACTATAGCGTCTGCATGAAAAGCTCCCTTATGCAGGGGGGCAATAAGTCTCCATAACATAACATCTCGGCTCTGGAAAGTATGCTGATTGTAAAGATATAATGAATGACTTTAGCAGGCACAATACTTCATTTTCATGGCTCTGTCTGTGCGCTGTGCACTAAGCCTTTTGATGCATTAAAAGTTATTGTTGTGGCACTTCGCCATAAATAACCAGATCCAAATATGCTAATGTACCTTTCGGCCTCTAAAAGAACGAACAGTGATAATACAACATACCTTCCATAAAGAAGTAGACTAGCCTATATTAAGTTAGCAATTCAGTAGAAGTGGCATAATCAACAGTAGACACAAAACCCATCTGTAGAGATTCCTTACACAGTTCGAGTTCTATATGGAAACTTCCCTATGCATGGATGGTCGAACCTAGTTCATGCAAAAACAGATGTCTGCCATTTGCAATGTTTACATTCTTCAAGACCATGTCGAGAGAGAGAGAGAGAGAGAGAGAGAGGGAGAGAGAGAAGCACCACGTCGAATACAATAATGTGCAATAAGTAACATTTGTGAAGGTCAGAGATGGCCTATCCCTTCGTTCAATGGCCAGATCAAATTTAAGACTAAGCTAGACAGACAGTGTACATTCTCCCAGATGTGTTGTAAAACAATTAAACCATTCGTCAAACTAAATGTCCTTCATACTGTACCGCTCATTTAAAGTCAAATATGGCGAGAGGTGAATCCGGAAAACCGCGTTTTAACAAGCCATTTACATCAGTCATCAATGAAACTGGGGAGAGGAAAGAGGCAATTTAGAAGTTCCAGTCTTGTTTCCTCTGACATTACCTGCTCGTAGTGACGATGTTGTCTTACCTTGACGTAAGACGACGTGTCGGGGACGGTCTGAAACATTTTCATTGGACAGAGAGCCCGGAAATGTGATGTTCACGGCCCCTTAAAAAAAAAACACAAATCCACAGGTCACCTTAGAGGAAGCTGGAGTTTACCCAGTGCAGAACTAATAAACTTAAAAATAAATAGGCCTAAGAAACGTCTATAATAATAATAATAATAATAATAATAATAATAATAATAATAATAATAATAGCTAAAGAGCTAATTTAACCGAATTGTTTCTTAATTCTGACTTAATTACGGCCGCCGCCCCAAGACAACTGTCTCAAATTAAGCTCTGAAATAAAATGTTATTTCAGTGTTCATCTGCTAAACATTTTAAAGAGCAAACGAATTCATCGATTATCTTTTAGCCATTCATTAATTCCCATCTCTCACAAATCAGCACAAAACCATTTTATTTATTTATTTCTCTGAATTAAACGGTTTTATAGATCAGTGGAATTTATTTATTTTCTTTTTGCCAGTTCTCCTCGAAATTGATTTCCGTCTTAGATTCTACGAAATGCATTTCCTCATGCCCTACAGTGATATTTTCCTTTAGAAAAAAGGGAAGCTCGTTTATCTGCATTCTCTGTGTGTACCTGCATAGAAATTGTAAAGCAGCGCAGCAGTTCTTGTGAATAAAATGGGCACGTTGGTTTCCAATTAAACCACATCCAGTTATCTAAACAGAGAGGTCAGATCTGGTTTGGTGATGTTATTTTATGGGGGGGAATGGATGGATGTTTGTTAGAGATGGATTTATTTATTTATTTATTGTTTGTTTTATTTTTGTTTCATCCAGAGGTTTAATCATTTAATTATTTATTTTTTTAATTGACAGCACAGGCCTTCATTTCATGCAATATTTTAAGTAAAGATGGCAGTACAGGCATAATAATAATAATAATAATAATACTTTTCATATTTAAGATCAGTTAGCCTATATATTTTTGCGTTTCTCTTTCCATTTCGTCATCTTTCGTTTTTGAATGTGTTTATTCGATAAGGCTATATAAGATAAGTCAATTTGTGAAGTATACAGGCCCAGCCCCCTTCACGTTCAGAGCAGCCACATATTGAAACACTTTTCGTTTTAATAAGTGTAGCTTACAAAGTCTCGGGTGAAAGGGCACCTCGGGGACGGTGTCTTTCGCCTTTCCTTCGGCGTGCAATTACAGAGCAGACTGGCACTAGCATTATTTAACATTCCACAGCAGTTCAGCAGCACTATGAAAATAACTGATGGCCATATCAAAACACAGCAACATCAGAAACCGTCCTGATTTGTGCACTGACCACTGACACAGTCTTAAAGTTTATTTATCCTTCTTTAAAGGGCATAGACTAATCATTAAATATGGATTTATCAGAACAGCGGAGAGATTACGAGTTTTCTGTTGCATCCAGATGTAGGCTAAATAATAAAGAAAACTTTTTAGGTCCATTTTTTTTTTTAAGGCTTCTCAAGCAGTTTACTTTCCAGAGCAATAACTGTGAAAACATTCATTATTCATGCATTATTAGGTGTAGCTATAAAATAATACTTGCTTCAGTTCACTTGTTAAAATAATTTATTTCTGTTCAAGTTTTTAGTGTCAATACGTCTTTCTTCACCGCTAATTAAATTGAAAATGACTTAAAGGTGTAGTAGGTAGTCACTTTACTTAAAATTGCAATTCAACTTTTCAGTTTTATTGGGTTGTAACTGCATATAACTAATGAGAACTTCTTTTAAATCGATTTGTGCATAAAGCATCAAGGGAGATATTTACGTGTTTACACACGTCACATTAGTTTGAATGACATAACAATACGTCGGACGCATACGTAAGTGCAACACGGTAATAAAGGGAATTAAAATGCATTCGTCAGTTGTGTGCCATCGCGATGGGGATGTCGATCCCTGTACATACTGACCGTAATGAATAAATCAGGAGTCTTATAATTCGCTCGATTTATATTTGCAGCGTCAGACCTCGGGCTCCTGCTGGCGAGAGCTGGGCTCGCCTCATAAACTTTCCCAAATGCATCCAATTTCTAAACGGTAAAAGAGCATAGAATTCCGCATCTGTGGCCAATTAAGTGACTGGAGGCTCAACAGGACTGTTAAGTAACTGCATCGCCTCTCCTCCGAAGAGGACCAAGAGCGTCTAGTGTTTCATTCGAAGCGTCTTGCCTAGCGTGTACCTGTTATCCATCAAATAGCGTCTTTCTCGACTGTCAACACATTGGAAACGAGCAACGAGGCGACATACCAAAGTGGACAAGGAACTCAAATCTTTCGCCTATGAAAAGTAGTTCCACGTGCATGTGTTTTTATCCCGGAAACGAAACGATGACTGCCGAGCGACAAAAACGTTCTGGTCAAACTAAAATCAGAAAGAACACACGCTCAACTTCTGCAGCGCTTAACCTCAAACACAGAACACTCACCTGTCTCGTCTCTGTCACCGGGTATTTTTGAACTCTTTTCCAGTCTTAAATAATTAGTCCCGTCTATGAGAAAGTGATTGTCATGGATAAGTGTGAGTTATGTGGAGGAGGCGTGAGGGAGGAGAGGAGGGATGTATGAATGGGAAGAGTGAGATGGGAGAGCAGCGGCTCGCTGGCCAATGAGGACGCACGAGCTCACCCTGAACATCCACTGAACCGTGAAATAAGGGAATCTGACTGAAATGAGCACAGCACCATACAAGAGAACGAGAGAAGGGGGGAAAGCGTCAAGAATAGTACTGGAAGACATCCGAATATCTTCTGCAGATGCATGTAAACATTCAAAAGACAATGCGAAAGTTTGACAATTTCGTTCATTTATTCACTTACTTATTTCGTTCATTCGTGCCATTTCCAAACTATATGAGCATTTAAAGAGCACACAACATAAAAAAAAAAAAAAAGTTTTGCACAAAAAAAGTGCTTCGTGGTATCTATTGCTTTGAAATTATTTATTTTATTTTATTTTATTTTATTTTATTTTATTTTATTTTATTTTAGCGATGCCTGCTAGAATCGTCGTCTTGTGAGGATGAGCGCGCTCAGTGGGCTCCTGTCACATCCACGCGTCACCCCTGAGCGTCTCTTTCCTGTTAGGTTGACCCTGTTCACTTCACTAACTCCATTTCCTCCAGCCGAGAACTCCCTCAAAGAACCAGCGGCAGGTTTACAGTCGGGAAAGGCGCTGATGCATGACTTTCTTGATAAAGACCCTCTCATTGATCCGAACTGCTTCTCAAATTAGGTCTGAGCGTGTTTTAAACAGTTGATTAAAAGGCTTGATGACACGTTACATACGAACTGTGTGAACAACAAACATGCTTAACATGTGAGTTGCTTGTGATTGCAATTTGCTAGCTATTGTAATCTATGTGCCCATGCTATTGTAATCAATTATTACACAATGGAAAATGTGCAACATGCAGGGTGCAGCAATAAAAAGTGTTACAATATCTTGCAAAATAATTACATCTTTGCTAATGGATTTTTATCAAACAATTAAGTTTGAGCTCATAGTCCCTAAACTACATTGATAAATGTGACTATATATATATTAAGTTTGAGCTCATAGTCCATATAATATATATATATATAATATTTTTTTTTATATTATTTTTTTTTTTTTTTATATATTTTTTTTTCTCCACATTTTTCCATTTTACCTGACTGATTTAGGTAAACCTGAGTAAACTCAGTATTTGGAATAGCACACCACGTTCCCGTAAGATCACATACTTTTGAACAATAGCAGGAAATTGCCACCTTACCCAGACGGGAAACATATCAAATGGCAACCATGACTACTTTCAGTGGCTGAATGTCAAACACAACATGTAAAATGCTAAATTCTTACATTCTTTAACCAACATTGAAAAGTTTTATTCTCTACCCTCTTATATTGTTATTATTATGATTATTATTATTATTATTTCTTTTATTTCTCAGTGTATCCTGCCTGAGGAGCTCCAGGAACTTTTGCAGATGCCGGGACTGAGAACACATCATTGGCTGGATGACGCACTTCCATCCGAATGCCTTTAGACTGGAGTGAGAAACAATAAACAGTGTTAGTGTTAGTTCTCAAAACTGGTTGTTGTTTTTTCTCTCCATTGTCTTGTTGCTTTAAAGTTGCTACTGTAATCAAGTTTAGCAATGAGTGAACTAGGAGATCTAGACAGACGAGTGTAAAAGGAAAAAAAAGAAGAAAAAAAAAAACAAATATATTCAAGCATGATAAAAACTGTTCCCAACTGCAGTGGTCTATATTTTGGAAAACAAAAGTTCTTTTGAAGAACCTTTTACTTCCATGGAACCTTTCCATTAGAAAAAAGCTTCTTTATATTAAGAAAAAAGTTCTTGAGATTATTAAAATGTCTTTCACACTAAGAAAAAAAGGGGTTATTTTAAGAACTTTTCACTGAAAGGTTCTATGAAGAAACCAAAATTTCTCTTCTATGGCATCACTGGGAAAACCCCCTTTGAAACACTTGTTTTTACAAGTGTACGTCCAGTCTTGACAAACCCAAGCTGACTAACAAGAGTGAAACTAGACCCAAAACTCTTGTGTTACATTTTAAGAATCTTATTCGCATGAGTTCATATTTTATGCATCACTTGGTTTCACTATTGTGTTTCAATACACATTTAGCATTTTTCAGGACTGAATGATGTTTTAGCAATCAAAGGCTAGAGGGATCAGAACTGCACTCAAGGAAAGGGAAGATCTGAATCATATCAGTCTCCATAAAACAGTTAAAAATGTAACCGTCTCTCATGGGATCTGGCATCTCACGAGCCGAATTCCTGCGTCCCATCTATGATCAGCCCCCGTGGCTGGTGTTAGCATTACAGACTTATCTCAAAGGTCCAGCTCCACCTCCTGGGACCTCTCTAATATCTGGCTATTTAGGAATATGCAGAAACATACAGACGTGTCTGATTACATCGAGTATGTAGTAATGAAGGTCCGGGTCCTCCAGTGTAATGCCTTATTTATTTAACTGGAGGAGCAAGAGAGCAGCAGAGATGAAGATAGCTCATTTTCTACATCTCTCCATGTTCTCAAGGGGGACGCGTAAATGAGATGTTGGCACCAGTGAAGGCAGGGCAACTCTTTTCACGCTAACCCCGTCAAGGCCCACACGCAACAGGACAGACCCAAGGGCTTTACTAAACTGAAGCGCAATCAGGCTCATTCGTACTTAAGCGCTAGTAATGTCAGCACTGGAGAATGGAAGACGCTCTGCAAAATAGTGTGACTCATAATCTCATATATATCTATTCCCTTAGCCCTCATGAAACTACATAGAGGATAGTTATGAACACCTGGAGAAGGCTGTCCGTTTTTTTCCGGCCTCTCATGAGTGTGAACTCTCTAGATTCATGGTTTTTAATATGAATTTCACAGACATGTGAAACCGGATCTGGAAATGTATCTTTATGCAAACAGCAGACCACTCAGGCATGTCATTAGAATTTGCAAAAGGGAAATTAAACCGCTGTGGTTGGTTTATAAGAGAGCATTTATAAAGGTAAAACTTTACCAGTGAAAGTGTTGAACTTCTTATAAGACACCAATCATCACGGCTGTTCGCTCCATCCAAACGAGGCAATAGATGACCTCTCAGTAAAGCCTTACATCTGGATTAATCAGACCCCAGGTTGGCTTTCAGACAGAAGTTAGACTTACAGAGTGTGAATAAATAATTGCCAACTATGAAGTGAGACATCTAAATTGCATAGTAGATCACATCCTTACATGTCATCTAGGGACTTTTAGTTACTGAATAATCTCCATTATGCTCAGAAGAAATTCTTTCTTTAAGGCTATAAATTATATAGTATAGCTTTTTAGACCAATTCAAACTGGTAATGCACATTTTTGGACTACTCATTCAAAGAAGCATGCAGCTCATGAATAGGGCTCGTTCTTTTTGGAAATCTGTCTCTACTGGTCGCGCAAATTCACTGACAAGATTGGGCTCTTAAGAGCCGTTTTGGCCCCTGGTTGCGCTGTGTTCTTATGTTCAGCTTGCTAAACATCTCAAAAGAAAGAAGTTCCTTGCCCTAATTTACATCATTTCATTTTCGATCGTTTTATTGCATCGTATCCAATGTAGACTGAAAACTAGTGATAGATGCTTTCGAAACCCTGCTTTGTGAGGCTTCGAAACCTTTGCGAATCATTTGTTTCGAATCAGTGCAACAGAGCATGTGTCAAACTGCCAAAGCAGCACGATTTCAGTATACTAGTATTGAAATTTTAAAAGGGACAGTCTCTGTGAACACGTGTCTATATGGTTTTTAACTGATTTTGCTTTGGTTTGCTAAGTTAGATATTTTAATGACTTATTTTTATAACATAAGAGCAAGAGTTGTAGTTATTAGTCTCATATTGGCCTGATTAACCAAGCTATACAAATAAGCTCTTCAATTTAATAAACTAGCATATATTACATGCACTTTATATTTAATGGTATTGAATGATTTGTTAATTGCATTTAATAGATTACACTTTCAGTAGACATTTGCAGTTGGTTTGTAAAAGGTGCTTTTACGCATGTTTTAGCTGAGTTGTCATTGCATTTACATCATTCTGACCAGTAGATGTCACCAGTGGGCAGCATTTCAAGCTCTTCGAAAAAGTGAACCCTTTTGCGAAGCAAATGATTTAAATTATGCAACTGGGTGAGAAGCTCAAATATATACTTCAGTTTTGATATGAATGCTAGCGTCTACATACAGCTGAATGCACAGCCTTCAGGGTATACTCCATTTGATAGCATGCATTAACACGTGCTCGACACATGCGCAATAAAACTTTCATCCTTGTTCAGCGCCTGCATTATTTCTCTCCATAAGTTATCAACAATACTGTCTTTTATACTTTTCACAGATTTGCATATCATTCATTTTCAGAGGCTATATACTGTATACTTCTTTTGTCCTCTGGTGTCAGGGCACACATGCACGAGTGATTTGAGCGGAAGTTACGTCACATGCACTGTACGCATTCCTTATTGTTTGCATAAAAACCAAAGTATAGTTTGTGTAGGCATCATTGAAATAAAGACTGTATTAATCTAAAATCAACATTTTAACCCAGACCTAGTACCAAGTCACAGTTATTATTAATCTGTTCTCATTTCATTCAAAAAACCCTCAGTGAAACTCTAGGGTATAAATCTTAAGATTTAAGACTAGCCAGGAGAAATAAAGCCATGTGGATGAAAAAAAAAAAAAAAAAAAAATCCTTGGTGGAAAACAGCAAGTCAAGGCATATGACTACACACCTCGTCTAAGAAAAT